>NW_027457182.1:0-163550 GCF_040206685.1 Ascaphus truei | reverse complement strand
TCTTTCACTCTTCCGAGGGACTTAGAAGAATTTTGTGATATTTTTTATTAAAATGGTGTATAAGGGTATATATATAAATATATTTTATGCACTGTATATGAGCTGGCGATTTCTAAGTCTGTGGTTCCGAGAGGGGGTAACCAGGCTCACTAATAAAGGTCAAGCCACTTGGCTGCCAGAATGCCCTGCTTCAGCACAGACCAGAAAGGCATTGTGATAAGCGTATCCCCGGTATAGTCAGGGGTTAATGGGAGTCGTCCCCGTCCCCCCAGTATACGGCCAGAACCATGGACCCGGTACTTGTGGTTCGGACTGTCTCCAACCAGCCATAATGTTGTGAGAGTGAAATTATGTCTAAGTCCAGCTTTGGTACATTAGAAGCAACTCTGAAACTTAACCTAAGCGTTTTTCGAAGCTACTTTTTGGCTAACTTCTTATAGGAAGGTCTAGGAGCTCTGAAAATGAACGTGCGCGTCTTTCACTCTTCCCGAGGGACTTAGAAGAATTTTGTGATATTTTTTATTAAATGGTGTATAAGGGTATATATATAAATATATTTTATGCACTGTATATGAGCTGGCGATTTCTAAGTCTGTGGTTCCGAGAGGGGGTAACCAGGCTCACTAATAAAGGTCAAGCCACTTGGCTGCCAGAATGCCCTGCTTCAGCACAGACCAGAAAGGCATTGTGATAAGCGTATCCCCGGTATAGTCAGGGGTTAATGGGAGTCGTCCCCGTCCCCCCAGTATACGGCCAGAACCATGGACCCGGTACTTGTGGTTCGGACTGTCTCCAACCAGCCATAATGTTGTGAGAGTGAAATTATGTCTAAGTCCAGCTTTGGTACATTAGAAGCAACTCTGAAACTTAACCTAAGCGTTTTTCGAAGCTACTTTTTGGCTAACTTCTTATAGGAAGGTCTAGGAGCTCTGAAAATGAACGTGCGCGTCTTTCACTCTTCCGAGGGACTTAGAAGAATTTTGTGATATTTTTTATTAAATGGTGTATAAGGGTATATATATAAATATATTTTATGCACTGTATATGAGCTGGCGATTTCTAAGTCTGTGGTTCCGAGAGGGGGTAACCAGGCTCACTAATAAAGGTCAAGCCACTTGGCTGCCAGAATGCCCTGCTTCAGCACAGACCAGAAAGGCATTGTGATAAGCGTATCCCCGGTATAGTCAGGGGTTAATGGGAGTCGTCCCCGTCCCCCCAGTATACGGCCAGAACCATGGACCCGGTACTTGTGGTTCGGACTGTCTCCAACCAGCCATAATGTTGTGAGAGTGAAATTATGTCTAAGTCCAGCTTTGGTACATTAGAAGCAACTCTGAAACTTAACCTAAGCGTTTTTCGAAGCTACTTTTTGGCTAACTTCTTATAGGAAGGTCTAGGAGCTCTGAAAATGAACGTGCGCGTCTTTCACTCTTCCCGAGGGACTTAGAAGAAATTTGTGATATTTTTTATTAAAATGGTGTATAAGGGTATATATATAAATATATTTTATGCACTGTATATGAGCTGGCGATTTCTAAGTCTGTGGTTCCGAGAGGGGGTAACCAGGCTCACTAATAAAGGTCAAGCCACTTGGCTGCCAGAATGCCGTGCTTCAGCACAGACCAGAAAGGCATTGTGATAAGCGTATCCCCGGTATAGTCAGGGGTTAATGGGAGTCGTCCCCGTCCCCCCAGTATACGGCCAGAACCATGGACCCGGTACTTGTGGTTCGGACTCTCTCCAACCAGCCATAATGTTGTGAGAGTGAAATTATGTCTAAGTCCAGCTTTGGTACATTAGAAGCAACTCTGAAACTTAACCTAAGCGTTTTTCGAAGCTACTTTTTGGCTAACTTCTTATAGGAAGGTCTAGGAGCTCTGAAAATGAACGTGCGCGTCTTTCACTCTTCCCGAGGGACTTAGAAGAATTTTGTGATATTTTTTATTAAAATGGTGTATAAGGGTATATATATAAATATATTTTATGCACTGTATATGAGCTGGCGATTTCTAAGTCTGTGGTTCCGAGAGGGGGTAACCAGGCTCACTAATAAAGGTCAAGCCACTTGGCTGCCAGAATGCCGTGCTTCAGCACAGACCAGAAAGGCATTGTGATAAGCGTATCCCCGGTATAGTCAGGGGTTAATGGGAGTCGTCCCCGTCCCCCCAGTATACGGCCAGAACCATGGACCCGGTACTTGTGGTTCGGACTGTCTCCAACCAGCCATAATGTTGTGAGAGTGAAATTATGTCTAAGTCCAGCTTTGGTACATTAGAAGCAACTCTGAAACTTAACCTAAGCGTTTTTCGAAGCTACTTTTTGGCTAACTTCTTATAGGAAGGTCTAGGAGCTCTGAAAATGAACGTGCGCGTCTTTCACTCTTCCCGAGGGACTTAGAAGAATTTTGTGATATTTTTTATTAAAATGGTGTATAAGGGTATATATATAAATATATTTTATGCACTGTATATGAGCTGGCGATTTCTAAGTCTGTGGTTCCGAGAGGGGGTAACCAGGCTCACTAATAAAGGTCAAGCCACTTGGCTGCCAGAATGCCGTGCTTCAGCACAGACCAGAAAGGCATTGTGATAAGCGTATCCCCGGTATAGTCAGGGGTTAATGGGAGTCGTCCCCGTCCCCCCAGTATACGGCCAGAACCATGGACCCGGTACTTGTGGTTCGGACTGTCTCCAACCAGCCATAATGTTGTGAGAGTGAAATTATGTCTAAGTCCAGCTTTGGTACATTAGAAGCAACTCTGAAACTTAACCTAAGCGTTTTTCGAAGCTACTTTTTGGCTAACTTCTTATAGGAAGGTCTAGGAGCTCTGAAAATGAACGTGCGCGTCTTTCACTCTTCCCGAGGGACTTAGAAGAATTTTGTGATATTTTTTATTAAAATGGTGTATAAGGGTATATATATAAATATATTTTATGCACTGTATATGAGCTGGCGATTTCTAAGTCTGTGGTTCCGAGAGGGGGTAACCAGGCTCACTAATAAAGGTCAAGCCACTTGGCTGCCAGAATGCCGTGCTTCAGCACAGACCAGAAAGGCATTGTGATAAGCGTATCCCCGGTATAGTCAGGGGTTAATGGGAGTCGTCCCCGTCCCCCCAGTATACGGCCAGAACCATGGACCCGGTACTTGTGGTTCGGACTGTCTCCAACCAGCCATAATGTTGTGAGAGTGAAATTATGTCTAAGTCCAGCTTTGGTACATTAGAAGCAACTCTGAAACTTAACCTAAGCGTTTTTCGAAGCTACTTTTTGGCTAACTTCTTATAGGAAGGTCTAGGAGCTCTGAAAATGAACGTGCGCGTCTTTCACTCTTCCCGAGGGACTTAGAAGAATTTTGTGATATTTTTTATTAAAATGGTGTATAAGGGTATATATATAAATATATTTTATGCACTGTATATGAGCTGGCGATTTCTAAGTCTGTGGTTCCGAGAGGGGGTAACCAGGCTCACTAATAAAGGTCAAGCCACTTGGCTGCCAGAATGCCGTGCTTCAGCACAGACCAGAAAGGCATTGTGATAAGCGTATCCCCGGTATAGTCAGGGGTTAATGGGAGTCGTCCCCGTCCCCCCAGTATACGGCCAGAACCATGGACCCGGTACTTGTGGTTCGGACTGTCTCCAACCAGCCATAATGTTGTGAGAGTGAAATTATGTCTAAGTCCAGCTTTGGTACATTAGAAGCAACTCTGAAACTTAACCTAAGCGTTTTTCGAAGCTACTTTTTGGCTAACTTCTTATAGGAAGGTCTAGGAGCTCTGAAAATGAACGTGCGCGTCTTTCACTCTTCCCGAGGGACTTAGAAGAATTTTGTGATATTTTTTATTAAAATGGTGTATAAGGGTATATATATAAATATATTTTATGCACTGTATATGAGCTGGCGATTTCTAAGTCTGTGGTTCCGAGAGGGGGTAACCAGGCTCACTAATAAAGGTCAAGCCACTTGGCTGCCAGAATGCCCTGCTTCAGCACAGACCAGAAAGGCATTGTGATAAGCGTATCCCCGGTATAGTCAGGGGTTAATGGGAGTCGTCCCCGTCCCCCCAGTATACGGCCAGAACCATGGACCCGGTACTTGTGGTTCGGACTCTCTCCAACCAGCCATAATGTTGTGAGAGTGAAATTATGTCTAAGTCCAGCTTTGGTACATTAGAAGCAACTCTGAAACTTAACCTAAGCGTTTTTCGAAGCTACTTTTTGGCTAACTTCTTATAGGAAGGTCTAGGAGCTCTGAAAATGAACGTGCGCGTCTTTCACTCTTCCCGAGGGACTTAGAAGAATTTTGTGATATTTTTTATTAAAATGGTGTATAAGGGTATATATATAAATATATTTTATGCACTGTATATGAGCTGGCGATTTCTAAGTCTGTGGTTCCGAGAGGGGGTAACCAGGCTCACTAATAAAGGTCAAGCCACTTGGCTGCCAGAATGCCCTGCTTCAGCACAGACCAGAAAGGCATTGTGATAAGCGTATCCCCGGTATAGTCAGGGGTTAATGGGAGTCGTCCCCGTCCCCCCAGTATACGGCCAGAACCATGGACCCGGTACTTGTGGTTCGGACTCTCTCCAACCAGCCATAATGTTGTGAGAGTGAAATTATGTCTAAGTCCAGCTTTGGTACATTAGAAGCAACTCTGAAACTTAACCTAAGCGTTTTTCGAAGCTACTTTTTGGCTAACTTCTTATAGGAAGGTCTAGGAGCTCTGAAAATGAACGTGCGCGTCTTTCACTCTTCCCGAGGGACTTAGAAGAAATTTGTGATATTTTTTATTAAAATGGTGTATAAGGGTATATATATAAATATATTTTATGCACTGTATATGAGCTGGCGATTTCTAAGTCTGTGGTTCCGAGAGGGGGTAACCAGGCTCACTAATAAAGGTCAAGCCACTTGGCTGCCAGAATGCCGTGCTTCAGCACAGACCAGAAAGGCATTGTGATAAGCGTATCCCCGGTATAGTCAGGGGTTAATGGGAGTCGTCCCCGTCCCCCCAGTATACGGCCAGAACCATGGACCCGGTACTTGTGGTTCGGACTGTCTCCAACCAGCCATAATGTTGTGAGAGTGAAATTATGTCTAAGTCCAGCTTTGGTACATTAGAAGCAACTCTGAAACTTAACCTAAGCGTTTTTCGAAGCTACTTTTTGGCTAACTTCTTATAGGAAGGTCTAGGAGCTCTGAAAATGAACGTGCGCGTCTTTCACTCTTCCCGAGGGACTTAGAAGAATTTTGTGATATTTTTTATTAAATGGTGTATAAGGGTATATATATAAATATATTTTATGCACTGTATATGAGCTGGCGATTTCTAAGTCTGTGGTTCCGAGAGGGGGTAACCAGGCTCACTAATAAAGGTCAAGCCACTTGGCTGCCAGAATGCCGTGCTTCAGCACAGACCAGAAAGGCATTGTGATAAGCGTATCCCCGGTATAGTCAGGGGTTAATGGGAGTCGTCCCCGTCCCCCCAGTATACGGCCAGAACCATGGACCCGGTACTTGTGGTTCGGACTGTCTCCAACCAGCCATAATGTTGTGAGAGTGAAATTATGTCTAAGTCCAGCTTTGGTACATTAGAAGCAACTCTGAAACTTAACCTAAGCGTTTTTCGAAGCTACTTTTTGGCTAACTTCTTATAGGAAGGTCTAGGAGCTCTGAAAATGAACGTGCGCGTCTTTCACTCTTCCCGAGGGACTTAGAAGAATTTTGTGATATTTTTTATTAAAATGGTGTATAAGGGTATATATATAAATATATTTTATGCACTGTATATGAGCTGGCGATTTCTAAGTCTGTGGTTCCGAGAGGGGGTAACCAGGCTCACTAATAAAGGTCAAGCCACTTGGCTGCCAGAATGCCCTGCTTCAGCACAGACCAGAAAGGCATTGTGATAAGCGTATCCCCGGTATAGTCAGGGGTTAATGGGAGTCGTCCCCGTCCCCCCAGTATACGGCCAGAACCATGGACCCGGTACTTGTGGTTCGGACTGTCTCCAACCAGCCATAATGTTGTGAGAGTGAAATTATGTCTAAGTCCAGCTTTGGTACATTAGAAGCAACTCTGAAACTTAACCTAAGCGTTTTTCGAAGCTACTTTTTGGCTAACTTCTTATAGGAAGGTCTAGGAGCTCTGAAAATGAACGTGCGCGTCTTTCACTCTTCCCGAGGGACTTAGAAGAATTTTGTGATATTTTTTATTAAATGGTGTATAAGGGTATATATATAAATATATTTTATGCACTGTATATGAGCTGGCGATTTCTAAGTCTGTGGTTCCGAGAGGGGGTAACCAGGCTCACTAATAAAGGTCAAGCCACTTGGCTGCCAGAATGCCCTGCTTCAGCACAGACCAGAAAGGCATTGTGATAAGCGTATCCCCGGTATAGTCAGGGGTTAATGGGAGTCGTCCCCGTCCCCCCAGTATACGGCCAGAACCATGGACCCGGTACTTGTGGTTCGGACTGTCTCCAACCAGCCATAATGTTGTGAGAGTGAAATTATGTCTAAGTCCAGCTTTGGTACATTAGAAGCAACTCTGAAACTTAACCTAAGCGTTTTTCGAAGCTACTTTTTGGCTAACTTCTTATAGGAAGGTCTAGGAGCTCTGAAAATGAACGTGCGCGTCTTTCACTCTTCCCGAGGGACTTAGAAGAAATTTGTGATATTTTTTATTAAAATGGTGTATAAGGGTATATATATAAATATATTTTATGCACTGTATATGAGCTGGCGATTTCTAAGTCTGTGGTTCCGAGAGGGGGTAACCAGGCTCACTAATAAAGGTCAAGCCACTTGGCTGCCAGAATGCCGTGCTTCAGCACAGACCAGAAAGGCATTGTGATAAGCGTATCCCCGGTATAGTCAGGGGTTAATGGGAGTCGTCCCCGTCCCCCCAGTATACGGCCAGAACCATGGACCCGGTACTTGTGGTTCGGACTCTCTCCAACCAGCCATAATGTTGTGAGAGTGAAATTATGTCTAAGTCCAGCTTTGGTACATTAGAAGCAACTCTGAAACTTAACCTAAGCGTTTTTCGAAGCTACTTTTTGGCTAACTTCTTATAGGAAGGTCTAGGAGCTCTGAAAATGAACGTGCGCGTCTTTCACTCTTCCCGAGGGACTTAGAAGAATTTTGTGATATTTTTTATTAAAATGGTGTATAAGGGTATATATATAAATATATTTTATGCACTGTATATGAGCTGGCGATTTCTAAGTCTGTGGTTCCGAGAGGGGGTAACCAGGCTCACTAATAAAGGTCAAGCCACTTGGCTGCCAGAATGCCGTGCTTCAGCACAGACCAGAAAGGCATTGTGATAAGCGTATCCCCGGTATAGTCAGGGGTTAATGGGAGTCGTCCCCGTCCCCCCAGTATACGGCCAGAACCATGGACCCGGTACTTGTGGTTCGGACTGTCTCCAACCAGCCATAATGTTGTGAGAGTGAAATTATGTCTAAGTCCAGCTTTGGTACATTAGAAGCAACTCTGAAACTTAACCTAAGCGTTTTTCGAAGCTACTTTTTGGCTAACTTCTTATAGGAAGGTCTAGGAGCTCTGAAAATGAACGTGCGCGTCTTTCACTCTTCCCGAGGGACTTAGAAGAATTTTGTGATATTTTTTATTAAAATGGTGTATAAGGGTATATATATAAATATATTTTATGCACTGTATATGAGCTGGCGATTTCTAAGTCTGTGGTTCCGAGAGGGGGTAACCAGGCTCACTAATAAAGGTCAAGCCACTTGGCTGCCAGAATGCCGTGCTTCAGCACAGACCAGAAAGGCATTGTGATAAGCGTATCCCCGGTATAGTCAGGGGTTAATGGGAGTCGTCCCCGTCCCCCCAGTATACGGCCAGAACCATGGACCCGGTACTTGTGGTTCGGACTGTCTCCAACCAGCCATAATGTTGTGAGAGTGAAATTATGTCTAAGTCCAGCTTTGGTACATTAGAAGCAACTCTGAAACTTAACCTAAGCGTTTTTCGAAGCTACTTTTTGTCTAACTTCTTATAGGAAGGTCTAGGAGCTCTGAAAATGAACGTGCGCGTCTTTCACTCTTCCCGAGGGACTTAGAAGAATTTTGTGATATTTTTTATTAAAATGGTGTATAAGGGTATATATATAAATATATTTTATGCACTGTATATGAGCTGGCGATTTCTAAGTCTGTGGTTCCGAGAGGGGGTAACCAGGCTCACTAATAAAGGTCAAGCCACTTGGCTGCCAGAATGCCGTGCTTCAGCACAGACCAGAAAGGCATTGTGATAAGCGTATCCCCGGTATAGTCAGGGGTTAATGGGAGTCGTCCCCGTCCCCCCAGTATACGGCCAGAACCATGGACCCGGTACTTGTGGTTCGGACTGTCTCCAACCAGCCATAATGTTGTGAGAGTGAAATTATGTCTAAGTCCAGCTTTGGTACATTAGAAGCAACTCTGAAACTTAACCTAAGCGTTTTTCGAAGCTACTTTTTGGCTAACTTCTTATAGGAAGGTCTAGGAGCTCTGAAAATGAACGTGCGCGTCTTTCACTCTTCCCGAGGGACTTAGAAGAATTTTGTGATATTTTTTATTAAAATGGTGTATAAGGGTATATATATAAATATATTTTATGCACTGTATATGAGCTGGCGATTTCTAAGTCTGTGGTTCCGAGAGGGGGTAACCAGGCTCACTAATAAAGGTCAAGCCACTTGGCTGCCAGAATGCCCTGCTTCAGCACAGACCAGAAAGGCATTGTGATAAGCGTATCCCCGGTATAGTCAGGGGTTAATGGGAGTCGTCCCCGTCCCCCCAGTATACGGCCAGAACCATGGACCCGGTACTTGTGGTTCGGACTCTCTCCAACCAGCCATAATGTTGTGAGAGTGAAATTATGTCTAAGTCCAGCTTTGGTACATTAGAAGCAACTCTGAAACTTAACCTAAGCGTTTTTCGAAGCTACTTTTTGGCTAACTTCTTATAGGAAGGTCTAGGAGCTCTGAAAATGAACGTGCGCGTCTTTCACTCTTCCCGAGGGACTTAGAAGAATTTTGTGATATTTTTTATTAAATGGTGTATAAGGGTATATATATAAATATATTTTATGCACTGTATATGAGCTGGCGATTTCTAAGTCTGTGGTTCCGAGAGGGGGTAACCAGGCTCACTAATAAAGGTCAAGCCACTTGGCTGCCAGAATGCCCTGCTTCAGCACAGACCAGAAAGGCATTGTGATAAGCGTATCCCCGGTATAGTCAGGGGTTAATGGGAGTCGTCCCCGTCCCCCCAGTATACGGCCAGAACCATGGACCCGGTACTTGTGGTTCGGACTGTCTCCAACCAGCCATAATGTTGTGAGAGTGAAATTATGTCTAAGTCCAGCTTTGGTACATTAGAAGCAACTCTGAAACTTAACCTAAGCGTTTTTCGAAGCTACTTTTTGGCTAACTTCTTATAGGAAGGTCTAGGAGCTCTGAAAATGAACGTGCGCGTCTTTCACTCTTCCCGAGGGACTTAGAAGAATTTTGTGATATTTTTTATTAAAATGGTGTATAAGGGTATATATATAAATATATTTTATGCACTGTATATGAGCTGGCGATTTCTAAGTCTGTGGTTCCGAGAGGGGGTAACCAGGCTCACTAATAAAGGTCAAGCCACTTGGCTGCCAGAATGCCGTGCTTCAGCACAGACCAGAAAGGCATTGTGATAAGCGTATCCCCGGTATAGTCAGGGGTTAATGGGAGTCGTCCCCGTCCCCCCAGTATACGGCCAGAACCATGGACCCGGTACTTGTGGTTCGGACTGTCTCCAACCAGCCATAATGTTGTGAGAGTGAAATTATGTCTAAGTCCAGCTTTGGTACATTAGAAGCAACTCTGAAACTTAACCTAAGCGTTTTTCGAAGCTACTTTTTGGCTAACTTCTTATAGGAAGGTCTAGGAGCTCTGAAAATGAACGTGCGCGTCTTTCACTCTTCCCGAGGGACTTAGAAGAATTTTGTGATATTTTTTATTAAAATGGTGTATAAGGGTATATATATAAATATATTTTATGCACTGTATATGAGCTGGCGATTTCTAAGTCTGTGGTTCCGAGAGGGGGTAACCAGGCTCACTAATAAAGGTCAAGCCACTTGGCTGCCAGAATGCCCTGCTTCAGCACAGACCAGAAAGGCATTGTGATAAGCGTATCCCCGGTATAGTCAGGGGTTAATGGGAGTCGTCCCCGTCCCCCCAGTATACGGCCAGAACCATGGACCCGGTACTTGTGGTTCGGACTCTCTCCAACCAGCCATAATGTTGTGAGAGTGAAATTATGTCTAAGTCCAGCTTTGGTACATTAGAAGCAACTCTGAAACTTAACCTAAGCGTTTTTCGAAGCTACTTTTTGGCTAACTTCTTATAGGAAGGTCTAGGAGCTCTGAAAATGAACGTGCGCGTCTTTCACTCTTCCCGAGGGACTTAGAAGAAATTTGTGATATTTTTTATTAAAATGGTGTATAAGGGTATATATATAAATATATTTTATGCACTGTATATGAGCTGGCGATTTCTAAGTCTGTGGTTCCGAGAGGGGGTAACCAGGCTCACTAATAAAGGTCAAGCCACTTGGCTGCCAGAATGCCGTGCTTCAGCACAGACCAGAAAGGCATTGTGATAAGCGTATCCCCGGTATAGTCAGGGGTTAATGGGAGTCGTCCCCGTCCCCCCAGTATACGGCCAGAACCATGGACCCGGTACTTGTGGTTCGGACTGTCTCCAACCAGCCATAATGTTGTGAGAGTGAAATTATGTCTAAGTCCAGCTTTGGTACATTAGAAGCAACTCTGAAACTTAACCTAAGCGTTTTTCGAAGCTACTTTTTGGCTAACTTCTTATAGGAAGGTCTAGGAGCTCTGAAAATGAACGTGCGCGTCTTTCACTCTTCCCGAGGGACTTAGAAGAATTTTGTGATATTTTTTATTAAATGGTGTATAAGGGTATATATATAAATATATTTTATGCACTGTATATGAGCTGGCGATTTCTAAGTCTGTGGTTCCGAGAGGGGGTAACCAGGCTCACTAATAAAGGTCAAGCCACTTGGCTGCCAGAATGCCCTGCTTCAGCACAGACCAGAAAGGCATTGTGATAAGCGTATCCCCGGTATAGTCAGGGGTTAATGGGAGTCGTCCCCGTCCCCCCAGTATACGGCCAGAACCATGGACCCGGTACTTGTGGTTCGGACTGTCTCCAACCAGCCATAATGTTGTGAGAGTGAAATTATGTCTAAGTCCAGCTTTGGTACATTAGAAGCAACTCTGAAACTTAACCTAAGCGTTTTTCGAAGCTACTTTTTGGCTAACTTCTTATAGGAAGGTCTAGGAGCTCTGAAAATGAACGTGCGCGTCTTTCACTCTTCCCGAGGGACTTAGAAGAAATTTGTGATATTTTTTATTAAAATGGTGTATAAGGGTATATATATAAATATATTTTATGCACTGTATATGAGCTGGCGATTTCTAAGTCTGTGGTTCCGAGAGGGGGTAACCAGGCTCACTAATAAAGGTCAAGCCACTTGGCTGCCAGAATGCCCTGCTTCAGCACAGACCAGAAAGGCATTGTGATAAGCGTATCCCCGGTATAGTCAGGGGTTAATGGGAGTCGTCCCCGTCCCCCCAGTATACGGCCAGAACCATGGACCCGGTACTTGTGGTTCGGACTGTCTCCAACCAGCCATAATGTTGTGAGAGTGAAATTATGTCTAAGTCCAGCTTTGGTACATTAGAAGCAACTCTGAAACTTAACCTAAGCGTTTTTCGAAGCTACTTTTTGGCTAACTTCTTATAGGAAGGTCTAGGAGCTCTGAAAATGAACGTGCGCGTCTTTCACTCTTCCCGAGGGACTTAGAAGAATTTTGTGATATTTTTTATTAAAATGGTGTATAAGGGTATATATATAAATATATTTTATGCACTGTATATGAGCTGGCGATTTCTAAGTCTGTGGTTCCGAGAGGGGGTAACCAGGCTCACTAATAAAGGTCAAGCCACTTGGCTGCCAGAATGCCCTGCTTCAGCACAGACCAGAAAGGCATTGTGATAAGCGTATCCCCGGTATAGTCAGGGGTTAATGGGAGTCGTCCCCGTCCCCCCAGTATACGGCCAGAACCATGGACCCGGTACTTGTGGTTCGGACTCTCTCCAACCAGCCATAATGTTGTGAGAGTGAAATTATGTCTAAGTCCAGCTTTGGTACATTAGAAGCAACTCTGAAACTTAACCTAAGCGTTTTTCGAAGCTACTTTTTGGCTAACTTCTTATAGGAAGGTCTAGGAGCTCTGAAAATGAACGTGCGCGTCTTTCACTCTTCCCGAGGGACTTAGAAGAATTTTGTGATATTTTTTATTAAATGGTGTATAAGGGTATATATATAAATATATTTTATGCACTGTATATGAGCTGGCGATTTCTAAGTCTGTGGTTCCGAGAGGGGGTAACCAGGCTCACTAATAAAGGTCAAGCCACTTGGCTGCCAGAATGCCCTGCTTCAGCACAGACCAGAAAGGCATTGTGATAAGCGTATCCCCGGTATAGTCAGGGGTTAATGGGAGTCGTCCCCGTCCCCCCAGTATACGGCCAGAACCATGGACCCGGTACTTGTGGTTCGGACTGTCTCCAACCAGCCATAATGTTGTGAGAGTGAAATTATGTCTAAGTCCAGCTTTGGTACATTAGAAGCAACTCTGAAACTTAACCTAAGCGTTTTTCGAAGCTACTTTTTGGCTAACTTCTTATAAGAAGGTCTAGGAGCTCTGAAAATGAACGTGCGCGTCTTTCACTCTTCCCGAGGGACTTAGAAGAATTTTGTGATATTTTTTATTAAAATGGTGTATAAGGGTATATATATAAATATATTTTATGCACTGTATATGAGCTGGCGATTTCTAAGTCTGTGGTTCCGAGAGGGGGTAACCAGGCTCACTAATAAAGGTCAAGCCACTTGGCTGCCAGAATGCCGTGCTTCAGCACAGACCAGAAAGGCATTGTGATAAGCGTATCCCCGGTATAGTCAGGGGTTAATGGGAGTCGTCCCCGTCCCCCCAGTATACGGCCAGAACCATGGACCCGGTACTTGTGGTTCGGACTGTCTCCAACCAGCCATAATGTTGTGAGAGTGAAATTATGTCTAAGTCCAGCTTTGGTACATTAGAAGCAACTCTGAAACTTAACCTAAGCGTTTTTCGAAGCTACTTTTTGGCTAACTTCTTATAGGAAGGTCTAGGAGCTCTGAAAATGAACGTGCGCGTCTTTCACTCTTCCCGAGGGACTTAGAAGAAATTTGTGATATTTTTTATTAAAATGGTGTATAAGGGTATATATATAAATATATTTTATGCACTGTATATGAGCTGGCGATTTCTAAGTCTGTGGTTCCGAGAGGGGGTAACCAGGCTCACTAATAAAGGTCAAGCCACTTGGCTGCCAGAATGCCGTGCTTCAGCACAGACCAGAAAGGCATTGTGATAAGCGTATCCCCGGTATAGTCAGGGGTTAATGGGAGTCGTCCCCGTCCCCCCAGTATACGGCCAGAACCATGGACCCGGTACTTGTGGTTCGGACTGTCTCCAACCAGCCATAATGTTGTGAGAGTGAAATTATGTCTAAGTCCAGCTTTGGTACATTAGAAGCAACTCTGAAACTTAACCTAAGCGTTTTTCGAAGCTACTTTTTGGCTAACTTCTTATAGGAAGGTCTAGGAGCTCTGAAAATGAACGTGCGCGTCTTTCACTCTTCCCGAGGGACTTAGAAGAATTTTGTGATATTTTTTATTAAATGGTGTATAAGGGTATATATATAAATATATTTTATGCACTGTATATGAGCTGGCGATTTCTAAGTCTGTGGTTCCGAGAGGGGGTAACCAGGCTCACTAATAAAGGTCAAGCCACTTGGCTGCCAGAATGCCCTGCTTCAGCACAGACCAGAAAGGCATTGTGATAAGCGTATCCCCGGTATAGTCAGGGGTTAATGGGAGTCGTCCCCGTCCCCCCAGTATACGGCCAGAACCATGGACCCGGTACTTGTGGTTCGGACTGTCTCCAACCAGCCATAATGTTGTGAGAGTGAAATTATGTCTAAGTCCAGCTTTGGTACATTAGAAGCAACTCTGAAACTTAACCTAAGCGTTTTTCGAAGCTACTTTTTGGCTAACTTCTTATAGGAAGGTCTAGGAGCTCTGAAAATGAACGTGCGCGTCTTTCACTCTTCCCGAGGGACTTAGAAGAAATTTGTGATATTTTTTATTAAAATGGTGTATAAGGGTATATATATAAATATATTTTATGCACTGTATATGAGCTGGCGATTTCTAAGTCTGTGGTTCCGAGAGGGGGTAACCAGGCTCACTAATAAAGGTCAAGCCACTTGGCTGCCAGAATGCCGTGCTTCAGCACAGACCAGAAAGGCATTGTGATAAGCGTATCCCCGGTATAGTCAGGGGTTAATGGGAGTCGTCCCCGTCCCCCCAGTATACGGCCAGAACCATGGACCCGGTACTTGTGGTTCGGACTGTCTCCAACCAGCCATAATGTTGTGAGAGTGAAATTATGTCTAAGTCCAGCTTTGGTACATTAGAAGCAACTCTGAAACTTAACCTAAGCGTTTTTCGAAGCTACTTTTTGGCTAACTTCTTATAGGAAGGTCTAGGAGCTCTGAAAATGAACGTGCGCGTCTTTCACTCTTCCCGAGGGACTTAGAAGAATTTTGTGATATTTTTTATTAAAATGGTGTATAAGGGTATATATATAAATATATTTTATGCACTGTATATGAGCTGGCGATTTCTAAGTCTGTGGTTCCGAGAGGGGGTAACCAGGCTCACTAATAAAGGTCAAGCCACTTGGCTGCCAGAATGCCGTGCTTCAGCACAGACCAGAAAGGCATTGTGATAAGCGTATCCCCGGTATAGTCAGGGGTTAATGGGAGTCGTCCCCGTCCCCCCAGTATACGGCCAGAACCATGGACCCGGTACTTGTGGTTCGGACTGTCTCCAACCAGCCATAATGTTGTGAGAGTGAAATTATGTCTAAGTCCAGCTTTGGTACATTAGAAGCAACTCTGAAACTTAACCTAAGCGTTTTTCGAAGCTACTTTTTGGCTAACTTCTTATAGGAAGGTCTAGGAGCTCTGAAAATGAACGTGCGCGTCTTTCACTCTTCCCGAGGGACTTAGAAGAATTTTGTGATATTTTTTATTAAAATGGTGTATAAGGGTATATATATAAATATATTTTATGCACTGTATATGAGCTGGCGATTTCTAAGTCTGTGGTTCCGAGAGGGGGTAACCAGGCTCACTAATAAAGGTCAAGCCACTTGGCTGCCAGAATGCCGTGCTTCAGCACAGACCAGAAAGGCATTGTGATAAGCGTATCCCCGGTATAGTCAGGGGTTAATGGGAGTCGTCCCCGTCCCCCCAGTATACGGCCAGAACCATGGACCCGGTACTTGTGGTTCGGACTGTCTCCAACCAGCCATAATGTTGTGAGAGTGAAATTATGTCTAAGTCCAGCTTTGGTACATTAGAAGCAACTCTGAAACTTAACCTAAGCGTTTTTCGAAGCTACTTTTTGGCTAACTTCTTATAGGAAGGTCTAGGAGCTCTGAAAATGAACGTGCGCGTCTTTCACTCTTCCCGAGGGACTTAGAAGAATTTTGTGATATTTTTTATTAAAATGGTGTATAAGGGTATATATATAAATATATTTTATGCACTGTATATGAGCTGGCGATTTCTAAGTCTGTGGTTCCGAGAGGGGGTAACCAGGCTCACTAATAAAGGTCAAGCCACTTGGCTGCCAGAATGCCCTGCTTCAGCACAGACCAGAAAGGCATTGTGATAAGCGTATCCCCGGTATAGTCAGGGGTTAATGGGAGTCGTCCCCGTCCCCCCAGTATACGGCCAGAACCATGGACCCGGTACTTGTGGTTCGGACTCTCTCCAACCAGCCATAATGTTGTGAGAGTGAAATTATGTCTAAGTCCAGCTTTGGTACATTAGAAGCAACTCTGAAACTTAACCTAAGCGTTTTTCGAAGCTACTTTTTGGCTAACTTCTTATAGGAAGGTCTAGGAGCTCTGAAAATGAACGTGCGCGTCTTTCACTCTTCCCGAGGGACTTAGAAGAATTTTGTGATATTTTTTATTAAAATGGTGTATAAGGGTATATATATAAATATATTTTATGCACTGTATATGAGCTGGCGATTTCTAAGTCTGTGGTTCCGAGAGGGGGTAACCAGGCTCACTAATAAAGGTCAAGCCACTTGGCTGCCAGAATGCCGTGCTTCAGCATAGACCAGAAAGGCATTGTGATAAGCGTATCCCCGGTATAGTCAGGGGTTAATGGGAGTCGTCCCCGTCCCCCCAGTATACGGCCAGAACCATGGACCCGGTACTTGTGGTTCGGACTCTCTCCAACCAGCCATAATGTTGTGAGAGTGAAATTATGTCTAAGTCCAGCTTTGGTACATTAGAAGCAACTCTGAAACTTAACCTAAGCGTTTTTCGAAGCTACTTTTTGGCTAACTTCTTATAGGAAGGTCTAGGAGCTCTGAAAATGAACGTGCGCGTCTTTCACTCTTCCCGAGGGACTTAGAAGAATTTTGTGATATTTTTTATTAAAATGGTGTATAAGGGTATATATATAAATATATTTTATGCACTGTATATGAGCTGGCGATTTCTAAGTCTGTGGTTCCGAGAGGGGGTAACCAGGCTCACTAATAAAGGTCAAGCCACTTGGCTGCCAGAATGCCGTGCTTCAGCATAGACCAGAAAGGCATTGTGATAAGCGTATCCCCGGTATAGTCAGGGGTTAATGGGAGTCGTCCCCGTCCCCCCAGTATACGGCCAGAACCATGGACCCGGTACTTGTGGTTCGGACTCTCTCCAACCAGCCATAATGTTGTGAGAGTGAAATTATGTCTAAGTCCAGCTTTGGTACATTAGAAGCAACTCTGAAACTTAACCTAAGCGTTTTTCGAAGCTACTTTTTGGCTAACTTCTTATAGGAAGGTCTAGGAGCTCTGAAAATGAACGTGCGCGTCTTTCACTCTTCCCGAGGGACTTAGAAGAAATTTGTGATATTTTTTATTAAAATGGTGTATAAGGGTATATATATAAATATATGTTATGCACTGTATATGAGCTGGCGATTTCTAAGTCTGTGGTTCCGAGAGGGGGTAACCAGGCTCACTAATAAAGGTCAAGCCACTTGGCTGCCAGAATGCCGTGCTTCAGCACAGACCAGAAAGGCATTGTGATAAGCGTATCCCCGGTATAGTCAGGGGTTAATGGGAGTCGTCCCCGTCCCCCCAGTATACGGCCAGAACCATGGACCCGGTACTTGTGGTTCGGACTGTCTCCAACCAGCCATAATGTTGTGAGAGTGAAATTATGTCTAAGTCCAGCTTTGGTACATTAGAAGCAACTCTGAAACTTAACCTAAGCGTTTTTCGAAGCTACTTTTTGGCTAACTTCTTATAGGAAGGTCTAGGAGCTCTGAAAATGAACGTGCGCGTCTTTCACTCTTCCCGAGGGACTTAGAAGAATTTTGTGATATTTTTTATTAAAATGGTGTATAAGGGTATATATATAAATATATTTTATGCACTGTATATGAGCTGGCGATTTCTAAGTCTGTGGTTCCGAGAGGGGGTAACCAGGCTCACTAATAAAGGTCAAGCCACTTGGCTGCCAGAATGCCGTGCTTCAGCACAGACCAGAAAGGCATTGTGATAAGCGTATCCCCGGTATAGTCAGGGGTTAATGGGAGTCGTCCCCGTCCCCCCAGTATACGGCCAGAACCATGGACCCGGTACTTGTGGTTCGGACTGTCTCCAACCAGCCATAATGTTGTGAGAGTGAAATTATGTCTAAGTCCAGCTTTGGTACATTAGAAGCAACTCTGAAACTTAACCTAAGCGTTTTTCGAAGCTACTTTTTGGCTAACTTCTTATAGGAAGGTCTAGGAGCTCTGAAAATGAACGTGCGCGTCTTTCACTCTTCCCGAGGGACTTAGAAGAATTTTGTGATATTTTTTATTAAAATGGTGTATAAGGGTATATATATAAATATATTTTATGCACTGTATATGAGCTGGCGATTTCTAAGTCTGTGGTTCCGAGAGGGGGTAACCAGGCTCACTAATAAAGGTCAAGCCACTTGGCTGCCAGAATGCCCTGCTTCAGCACAGACCAGAAAGGCATTGTGATAAGCGTATCCCCGGTATAGTCAGGGGT
Source organism: Ascaphus truei (assembly GCF_040206685.1). Taxonomy (NCBI): domain Eukaryota; kingdom Metazoa; phylum Chordata; class Amphibia; order Anura; family Ascaphidae; genus Ascaphus; species Ascaphus truei. The sequence goes on along the minus strand of NW_027457182.1, from coordinate 145,264 downwards.
TAATGGGAGTCGTCCCCGTCCCCCCAGTATACGGCCAGAACCATGGACCCGGTACTTGTGGTTCGGACTCTCTCCAACCAGCCATAATGTTGTGAGAGTGAAATTATGTCTAAGTCCAGCTTTGGTACATTAGAAGCAACTCTGAAACTTAACCTAAGCGTTTTTCGAAGCTACTTTTTGGCTAACTTCTTATAGGAAGGTCTAGGAGCTCTGAAAATGATCGTGCGCGTCTTTCACTCTTCCCGAGGGACTTAGAAGAATTTTGTGATATTTTTTATTAAAATGGTGTATAAGGGTATATATATAAATATATTTTATGCACTGTATATGAGCTGGCGATTTCTAAGTCTGTGGTTCCGAGAGGGGGTAACCAGGCTCACTAATAAAGGTCAAGCCACTTGGCTGCCAGAATGCCCTGCTTCAGCACAGACCAGAAAGGCATTGTGATAAGCGTATCCCCGGTATAGTCAGGGGTTAATGGGAGTCGTCCCCGTCCCCCCAGTATACGGCCAGAACCATGGACCCGGTACTTGTGGTTCGGACTGTCTCCAACCAGCCATAATGTTGTGAGAGTGAAATTATGTCTAAGTCCAGCTTTGGTACATTAGAAGCAACTCTGAAACTTAACCTAAGCGTTTTTCGAAGCTACTTTTTGGCTAACTTCTTATAGGAAGGTCTAGGAGCTCTGAAAATGAACGTGCGCGTCTTTCACTCTTCCCGAGGGACTTAGAAGAAATTTGTGATATTTTTTATTAAAATGGTGTATAAGGGTATATATAAATATATGTTATGCACTGTATATGAGCTGGCGATTTCTAAGTCTGTGGTTCCGAGAGGGGGTAACCAGGCTCACTAATAAAGGTCAAGCCACTTGGCTGCCAGAATGCCGTGCTTCAGCACAGACCAGAAAGGCATTGTGATAAGCGTATCCCCGGTATAGTCAGGGGTTAATGGGAGTCGTCCCCGTCCCCCCAGTATACGGCCAGAACCATGGACCCGGTACTTGTGGTTCGGACTCTCTCCAACCAGCCATAATGTTGTGAGAGTGAAATTATGTCTAAGTCCAGCTTTGGTACATTAGAAGCAACTCTGAAACTTAACCTAAGCGTTTTTCGAAGCTACTTTTTGGCTAACTTCTTATAGGAAGGTCTAGGAGCTCTGAAAATGAACGTGCGCGTCTTTCACTCTTCCCGAGGGACTTAGAAGAATTTTGTGATATTTTTTATTAAAATGGTGTATAAGGGTATATATATAAATATATTTTATGCACTGTATATGAGCTGGCGATTTCTAAGTCTGTGGTTCCGAGAGGGGGTAACCAGGCTCACTAATAAAGGTCAAGCCACTTGGCTGCCAGAATGCCGTGCTTCAGCACAGACCAGAAAGGCATTGTGATAAGCGTATCCCCGGTATAGTCAGGGGTTAATGGGAGTCGTCCCCGTCCCCCCAGTATACGGCCAGAACCATGGACCCGGTACTTGTGGTTCGGACTGTCTCCAACCAGCCATAATGTTGTGAGAGTGAAATTATGTCTAAGTCCAGCTTTGGTACATTAGAAGCAACTCTGAAACTTAACCTAAGCGTTTTTCGAAGCTACTTTTTGGCTAACTTCTTATAGGAAGGTCTAGGAGCTCTGAAAATGAACGTGCGCGTCTTTCACTCTTCCCGAGGGACTTAGAAGAATTTTGTGATATTTTTTATTAAAATGGTGTATAAGGGTATATATATAAATATATTTTATGCACTGTATATGAGCTGGCGATTTCTAAGTCTGTGGTTCCGAGAGGGGGTAACCAGGCTCACTAATAAAGGTCAAGCCACTTGGCTGCCAGAATGCCCTGCTTCAGCACAGACCAGAAAGGCATTGTGATAAGCGTATCCCCGGTATAGTCAGGGGTTAATGGGAGTCGTCCCCGTCCCCCCAGTATACGGCCAGAACCATGGACCCGGTACTTGTGGTTCGGACTCTCTCCAACCAGCCATAATGTTGTGAGAGTGAAATTATGTCTAAGTCCAGCTTTGGTACATTAGAAGCAACTCTGAAACTTAACCTAAGCGTTTTTCGAAGCTACTTTTTGGCTAACTTCTTATAGGAAGGTCTAGGAGCTCTGAAAATGAACGTGCGCGTCTTTCACTCTTCCCGAGGGACTTAGAAGAAATTTGTGATATTTTTTATTAAAATGGTGTATAAGGGTATATATATAAATATATTTTATGCACTGTATATGAGCTGGCGATTTCTAAGTCTGTGGTTCCGAGAGGGGGTAACCAGGCTCACTAATAAAGGTCAAGCCACTTGGCTGCCAGAATGCCCTGCTTCAGCACAGACCAGAAAGGCATTGTGATAAGCGTATCCCCGGTATAGTCAGGGGTTAATGGGAGTCGTCCCCGTCCCCCCAGTATACGGCCAGAACCATGGACCCGGTACTTGTGGTTCGGACTGTCTCCAACCAGCCATAATGTTGTGAGAGTGAAATTATGTCTAAGTCCAGCTTTGGTACATTAGAAGCAACTCTGAAACTTAACCTAAGCGTTTTTCGAAGCTACTTTTTGGCTAACTTCTTATAGGAAGGTCTAGGAGCTCTGAAAATGAACGTGCGCGTCTTTCACTCTTCCCGAGGGACTTAGAAGAATTTTGTGATATTTTTTATTAAAATGGTGTATAAGGGTATATATATAAATATATTTTATGCACTGTATATGAGCTGGCGATTTCTAAGTCTGTGGTTCCGAGAGGGGGTAACCAGGCTCACTAATAAAGGTCAAGCCACTTGGCTGCCAGAATGCCCTGCTTCAGCACAGACCAGAAAGGCATTGTGATAAGCGTATCCCCGGTATAGTCAGGGGTTAATGGGAGTCGTCCCCGTCCCCCCAGTATACGGCCAGAACCATGGACCCGGTACTTGTGGTTCGGACTCTCTCCAACCAGCCATAATGTTGTGAGAGTGAAATTATGTCTAAGTCCAGCTTTGGTACATTAGAAGCAACTCTGAAACTTAACCTAAGCGTTTTTCGAAGCTACTTTTTGGCTAACTTCTTATAGGAAGGTCTAGGAGCTCTGAAAATGAACGTGCGCGTCTTTCACTCTTCCCGAGGGACTTAGAAGAAATTTGTGATATTTTTTATTAAAATGGTGTATAAGGGTATATATATAAATATATTTTATGCACTGTATATGAGCTGGCGATTTCTAAGTCTGTGGTTCCGAGAGGGGGTAACCAGGCTCACTAATAAAGGTCAAGCCACTTGGCTGCCAGAATGCCGTGCTTCAGCACAGACCAGAAAGGCATTGTGATAAGCGTATCCCCGGTATAGTCAGGGGTTAATGGGAGTCGTCCCCGTCCCCCCAGTATACGGCCAGAACCATGGACCCGGTACTTGTGGTTCGGACTGTCTCCAACCAGCCATAATGTTGTGAGAGTGAAATTATGTCTAAGTCCAGCTTTGGTACATTAGAAGCAACTCTGAAACTTAACCTAAGCGTTTTTCGAAGCTACTTTTTGGCTAACTTCTTATAGGAAGGTCTAGGAGCTCTGAAAATGAACGTGCGCGTCTTTCACTCTTCCCGAGGGACTTAGAAGAATTTTGTGATATTTTTTATTAAAATGGTGTATAAGGGTATATATATAAATATATTTTATGCACTGTATATGAGCTGGCGATTTCTAAGTCTGTGGTTCCGAGAGGGGGTAACCAGGCTCACTAATAAAGGTCAAGCCACTTGGCTGCCAGAATGCCCTGCTTCAGCACAGACCAGAAAGGCATTGTGATAAGCGTATCCCCGGTATAGTCAGGGGTTAATGGGAGTCGTCCCCGTCCCCCCAGTATACGGCCAGAACCATGGACCCGGTACTTGTGGTTCGGACTCTCTCCAACCAGCCATAATGTTGTGAGAGTGAAATTATGTCTAAGTCCAGCTTTGGTACATTAGAAGCAACTCTGAAACTTAACCTAAGCGTTTTTCGAAGCTACTTTTTGGCTAACTTCTTATAGGAAGGTCTAGGAGCTCTGAAAATGAACGTGCGCGTCTTTCACTCTTCCCGAGGGACTTAGAAGAATTTTGTGATATTTTTTATTAAATGGTGTATAAGGGTATATATATAAATATATTTTATGCACTGTATATGAGCTGGCGATTTCTAAGTCTGTGGTTCCGAGAGGGGGTAACCAGGCTCACTAATAAAGGTCAAGCCACTTGGCTGCCAGAATGCCCTGCTTCAGCACAGACCAGAAAGGCATTGTGATAAGCGTATCCCCGGTATAGTCAGGGGTTAATGGGAGTCGTCCCCGTCCCCCCAGTATACGGCCAGAACCATGGACCCGGTACTTGTGGTTCGGACTGTCTCCAACCAGCCATAATGTTGTGAGAGTGAAATTATGTCTAAGTCCAGCTTTGGTACATTAGAAGCAACTCTGAAACTTAACCTAAGCGTTTTTCGAAGCTACTTTTTGGCTAACTTCTTATAGGAAGGTCTAGGAGCTCTGAAAATGAACGTGCGCGTCTTTCACTCTTCCCGAGGGACTTAGAAGAATTTTGTGATATTTTTTATTAAATGGTGTATAAGGGTATATATATAAATATATTTTATGCACTGTATATGAGCTGGCGATTTCTAAGTCTGTGGTTCCGAGAGGGGGTAACCAGGCTCACTAATAAAGGTCAAGCCACTTGGCTGCCAGAATGCCCTGCTTCAGCACAGACCAGAAAGGCATTGTGATAAGCGTATCCCCGGTATAGTCAGGGGTTAATGGGAGTCGTCCCCGTCCCCCCAGTATACGGCCAGAACCATGGACCCGGTACTTGTGGTTCGGACTCTCTCCAACCAGCCATAATGTTGTGAGAGTGAAATTATGTCTAAGTCCAGCTTTGGTACATTAGAAGCAACTCTGAAACTTAACCTAAGCGTTTTTCGAAGCTACTTTTTGGCTAACTTCTTATAGGAAGGTCTAGGAGCTCTGAAAATGAACGTGCGCGTCTTTCACTCTTCCCGAGGGACTTAGAAGAATTTTGTGATATTTTTTATTAAAATGGTGTATAAGGGTATATATATAAATATATTTTATGCACTGTATATGAGCTGGCGATTTCTAAGTCTGTGGTTCCGAGAGGGGGTAACCAGGCTCACTAATAAAGGTCAAGCCACTTGGCTGCCAGAATGCCGTGCTTCAGCACAGACCAGAAAGGCATTGTGATAAGCGTATCCCCGGTATAGTCAGGGGTTAATGGGAGTCGTCCCCGTCCCCCCAGTATACGGCCAGAACCATGGACCCGGTACTTGTGGTTCGGACTGTCTCCAACCAGCCATAATGTTGTGAGAGTGAAATTATGTCTAAGTCCAGCTTTGGTACATTAGAAGCAACTCTGAAACTTAACCTAAGCGTTTTTCGAAGCTACTTTTTGGCTAACTTCTTATAGGAAGGTCTAGGAGCTCTGAAAATGAACGTGCGCGTCTTTCACTCTTCCCGAGGGACTTAGAAGAATTTTGTGATATTTTTTATTAAAATGGTGTATAAGGGTATATATATAAATATATTTTATGCACTGTATATGAGCTGGCGATTTCTAAGTCTGTGGTTCCGAGAGGGGGTAACCAGGCTCACTAATAAAGGTCAAGCCACTTGGCTGCCAGAATGCCCTGCTTCAGCACAGACCAGAAAGGCATTGTGATAAGCGTATCCCCGGTATAGTCAGGGGTTAATGGGAGTCGTCCCCGTCCCCCCAGTATACGGCCAGAACCATGGACCCGGTACTTGTGGTTCGGACTCTCTCCAACCAGCCATAATGTTGTGAGAGTGAAATTATGTCTAAGTCCAGCTTTGGTACATTAGAAGCAACTCTGAAACTTAACCTAAGCGTTTTTCGAAGCTACTTTTTGGCTAACTTCTTATAGGAAGGTCTAGGAGCTCTGAAAATGAACGTGCGCGTCTTTCACTCTTCCCGAGGGACTTAGAAGAAATTTGTGATATTTTTTATTAAAATGGTGTATAAGGGTATATATATAAATATATTTTATGCACTGTATATGAGCTGGCGATTTCTAAGTCTGTGGTTCCGAGAGGGGGTAACCAGGCTCACTAATAAAGGTCAAGCCACTTGGCTGCCAGAATGCCGTGCTTCAGCACAGACCAGAAAGGCATTGTGATAAGCGTATCCCCGGTATAGTCAGGGGTTAATGGGAGTCGTCCCCGTCCCCCCAGTATACGGCCAGAACCATGGACCCGGTACTTGTGGTTCGGACTGTCTCCAACCAGCCATAATGTTGTGAGAGTGAAATTATGTCTAAGTCCAGCTTTGGTACATTAGAAGCAACTCTGAAACTTAACCTAAGCGTTTTTCGAAGCTACTTTTTGGCTAACTTCTTATAGGAAGGTCTAGGAGCTCTGAAAATGAACGTGCGCGTCTTTCACTCTTCCCGAGGGACTTAGAAGAATTTTGTGATATTTTTTATTAAATGGTGTATAAGGGTATATATATAAATATATTTTATGCACTGTATATGAGCTGGCGATTTCTAAGTCTGTGGTTCCGAGAGGGGGTAACCAGGCTCACTAATAAAGGTCAAGCCACTTGGCTGCCAGAATGCCCTGCTTCAGCACAGACCAGAAAGGCATTGTGATAAGCGTATCCCCGGTATAGTCAGGGGTTAATGGGAGTCGTCCCCGTCCCCCCAGTATACGGCCAGAACCATGGACCCGGTACTTGTGGTTCGGACTGTCTCCAACCAGCCATAATGTTGTGAGAGTGAAATTATGTCTAAGTCCAGCTTTGGTACATTAGAAGCAACTCTGAAACTTAACCTAAGCGTTTTTCGAAGCTACTTTTTGGCTAACTTCTTATAGGAAGGTCTAGGAGCTCTGAAAATGAACGTGCGCGTCTTTCACTCTTCCCGAGGGACTTAGAAGAATTTTGTGATATTTTTTATTAAAATGGTGTATAAGGGTATATATATAAATATATTTTATGCACTGTATATGAGCTGGCGATTTCTAAGTCTGTGGTTCCGAGAGGGGGTAACCAGGCTCACTAATAAAGGTCAAGCCACTTGGCTGCCAGAATGCCCTGCTTCAGCACAGACCAGAAAGGCATTGTGATAAGCGTATCCCCGGTATAGTCAGGGGTTAATGGGAGTCGTCCCCGTCCCCCCAGTATACGGCCAGAACCATGGACCCGGTACTTGTGGTTCGGACTCTCTCCAACCAGCCATAATGTTGTGAGAGTGAAATTATGTCTAAGTCCAGCTTTGGTACATTAGAAGCAACTCTGAAACTTAACCTAAGCGTTTTTCGAAGCTACTTTTTGGCTAACTTCTTATAGGAAGGTCTAGGAGCTCTGAAAATGAACGTGCGCGTCTTTCACTCTTCCCGAGGGACTTAGAAGAAATTTGTGATATTTTTTATTAAATGGTGTATAAGGGTATATATATAAATTTATTTTATGCACTGTATATGAGCTGGCGATTTCTAAGTCTGTGGTTCCGAGAGGGGGTAACCAGGCTCACTAATAAAGGTCAAGCCACTTGGCTGCCAGAATGCCCTGCTTCAGCACAGACCAGAAAGGCATTGTGATAAGCGTATCCCCGGTATAGTCAGGGGTTAATGGGAGTCGTCCCCGTCCCCCCAGTATACGGCCAGAACCATGGACCCGGTACTTGTGGTTCGGACTCTCTCCAACCAGCCATAATGTTGTGAGAGTGAAATTATGTCTAAGTCCAGCTTTGGTACATTAGAAGCAACTCTGAAACTTAACCTAAGCGTTTTTCGAAGCTACTTTTTGGCTAACTTCTTATAGGAAGGTCTAGGAGCTCTGAAAATGAACGTGCGCGTCTTTCACTCTTCCCGAGGGACTTAGAAGAATTTTGTGATATTTTTTATTAAAATGGTGTATAAGGGTATATATATAAATATATTTTATGCACTGTATATGAGCTGGCGATTTCTAAGTCTGTGGTTCCGAGAGGGGGTAACCAGGCTCACTAATAAAGGTCAAGCCACTTGGCTGCCAGAATGCCGTGCTTCAGCACAGACCAGAAAGGCATTGTGATAAGCGTATCCCCGGTATAGTCAGGGGTTAATGGGAGTCGTCCCCGTCCCCCCAGTATACGGCCAGAACCATGGACCCGGTACTTGTGGTTCGGACTGTCTCCAACCAGCCATAATGTTGTGAGAGTGAAATTATGTCTAAGTCCAGCTTTGGTACATTAGAAGCAACTCTGAAACTTAACCTAAGCGTTTTTCGAAGCTACTTTTTGGCTAACTTCTTATAGGAAGGTCTAGGAGCTCTGAAAATGAACGTGCGCGTCTTTCACTCTTCCCGAGGGACTTAGAAGAATTTTGTGATATTTTTTATTAAAATGGTGTATAAGGGTATATATATAAATATATTTTATGCACTGTATATGAGCTGGCGATTTCTAAGTCTGTGGTTCCGAGAGGGGGTAACCAGGCTCACTAATAAAGGTCAAGCCACTTGGCTGCCAGAATGCCCTGCTTCAGCACAGACCAGAAAGGCATTGTGATAAGCGTATCCCCGGTATAGTCAGGGGTTAATGGGAGTCGTCCCCGTCCCCCCAGTATACGGCCAGAACCATGGACCCGGTACTTGTGGTTCGGACTCTCTCCAACCAGCCATAATGTTGTGAGAGTGAAATTATGTCTAAGTCCAGCTTTGGTACATTAGAAGCAACTCTGAAACTTAACCTTAGCGTTTTTCGAAGCTACTTTTTGGCTAACTTCTTATAGGAAGGTCTAGGAGCTCTGAAAATGAACGTGCGCGTCTTTCACTCTTCCCGAGGGACTTAGAAGAATTTTGTGATATTTTTTATTAAATGGTGTATAAGGGTATATATATAAATATATTTTATGCACTGTATATGAGCTGGCGATTTCTAAGTCTGTGGTTCCGAGAGGGGGTAACCAGGCTCACTAATAAAGGTCAAGCCACTTGGCTGCCAGAATGCCCTGCTTCAGCACAGACCAGAAAGGCATTGTGATAAGCGTATCCCCGGTATAGTCAGGGGTTAATGGGAGTCGTCCCCGTCCCCCCAGTATACGGCCAGAACCATGGACCCGGTACTTGTGGTTCGGACTGTCTCCAACCAGCCATAATGTTGTGAGAGTGAAATTATGTCTAAGTCCAGCTTTGGTACATTAGAAGCAACTCTGAAACTTAACCTAAGCGTTTTTCGAAGCTACTTTTTGGCTAACTTCTTATAGGAAGGTCTAGGAGCTCTGAAAATGAACGTGCGCGTCTTTCACTCTTCCCGAGGGACTTAGAAGAAATTTGTGATATTTTTTATTAAAATGGTGTATAAGGGTATATATATAAATATATTTTATGCACTGTATATGAGCTGGCGATTTCTAAGTCTGTGGTTCCGAGAGGGGGTAACCAGGCTCACTAATAAAGGTCAAGCCACTTGGCTGCCAGAATGCCGTGCTTCAGCACAGACCAGAAAGGCATTGTGATAAGCGTATCCCCGGTATAGTCAGGGGTTAATGGGAGTCGTCCCCGTCCCCCCAGTATACGGCCAGAACCATGGACCCGGTACTTGTGGTTCGGACTGTCTCCAACCAGCCATAATGTTGTGAGAGTGAAATTATGTCTAAGTCCAGCTTTGGTACATTAGAAGCAACTCTGAAACTTAACCTAAGCGTTTTTCGAAGCTACTTTTTGGCTAACTTCTTATAGGAAGGTCTAGGAGCTCTGAAAATGAACGTGCGCGTCTTTCACTCTTCCCGAGGGACTTAGAAGAATTTTGTGATATTTTTTATTAAAATGGTGTATAAGGGTATATATATAAATATATTTTATGCACTGTATATGAGCTGGCGATTTCTAAGTCTGTGGTTCCGAGAGGGGGTAACCAGGCTCACTAATAAAGGTCAAGCCACTTGGCTGCCAGAATGCCCTGCTTCAGCACAGACCAGAAAGGCATTGTGATAAGCGTATCCCCGGTATAGTCAGGGGTTAATGGGAGTCGTCCCCGTCCCCCCAGTATACGGCCAGAACCATGGACCCGGTACTTGTGGTTCGGACTCTCTCCAACCAGCCATAATGTTGTGAGAGTGAAATTATGTCTAAGTCCAGCTTTGGTACATTAGAAGCAACTCTGAAACTTAACCTAAGCGTTTTTCGAAGCTACTTTTTGGCTAACTTCTTATAGGAAGGTCTAGGAGCTCTGAAAATGAACGTGCGCGTCTTTCACTCTTCCCGAGGGACTTAGAAGAATTTTGTGATATTTTTTATTAAATGGTGTATAAGGGTATATATATAAATATATTTTATGCACTGTATATGAGCTGGCGATTTCTAAGTCTGTGGTTCCGAGAGGGGGTAACCAGGCTCACTAATAAAGGTCAAGCCACTTGGCTGCCAGAATGCCCTGCTTCAGCACAGACCAGAAAGGCATTGTGATAAGCGTATCCCCGGTATAGTCAGGGGTTAATGGGAGTCGTCCCCGTCCCCCCAGTATACGGCCAGAACCATGGACCCGGTACTTGTGGTTCGGACTCTCTCCAACCAGCCATAATGTTGTGAGAGTGAAATTATGTCTAAGTCCAGCTTTGGTACATTAGAAGCAACTCTGAAACTTAACCTAAGCGTTTTTCGAAGCTACTTTTTGGCTAACTTCTTATAGGAAGGTCTAGGAGCTCTGAAAATGAACGTGCGCGTCTTTCACTCTTCCCGAGGGACTTAGAAGAAATTTGTGATATTTTTTATTAAATGGTGTATAAGGGTATATATATAAATTTATTTTATGCACTGTATATGAGCTGGCGATTTCTAAGTCTGTGGTTCCGAGAGGGGGTAACCAGGCTCACTAATAAAGGTCAAGCCACTTGGCTGCCAGAATGCCCTGCTTCAGCACAGACCAGAAAGGCATTGTGATAAGCGTATCCCCGGTATAGTCAGGGGTTAATGGGAGTCGTCCCCGTCCCCCCAGTATACGGCCAGAACCATGGACCCGGTACTTGTGGTTCGGACTCTCTCCAACCAGCCATAATGTTGTGAGAGTGAAATTATGTCTAAGTCCAGCTTTGGTACATTAGAAGCAACTCTGAAACTTAACCTAAGCGTTTTTCGAAGCTACTTTTTGGCTAACTTCTTATAGGAAGGTCTAGGAGCTCTGAAAATGAACGTGCGCGTCTTACACTCTTCCCGAGGGACTTAGAAGAAATTTGTGATATTTTTTATTAAAATGGTGTATAAGGGTATATATATAAATATATTTTATGCACTGTATATGAGCTGGCGATTTCTAAGTCTGTGGTTCCGAGAGGGGGTAACCAGGCTCACTAATAAAGGTCAAGCCACTTGGCTGCCAGAATGCCCTGCTTCAGCACAGACCAGAAAGGCATTGTGATAAGCGTATCCCCGGTATAGTCAGGGGTTAATGGGAGTCGTCCCCGTCCCCCCAGTATACGGCCAGAACCATGGACCCGGTACTTGTGGTTCGGACTCTCTCCAACCAGCCATAATGTTGTGAGAGTGAAATTATGTCTAAGTCCAGCTTTGGTACATTAGAAGCAACTCTGAAACTTAACCTAAGCGTTTTTCGAAGCTACTTTTTGGCTAACTTCTTATAGGAAGGTCTAGGAGCTCTGAAAATGAACGTGCGCGTCTTTCACTCTTCCCGAGGGACTTAGAAGAATTTTGTGATATTTTTTATTAAAATGGTGTATAAGGGTATATATATAAATATATTTTATGCACTGTATATGAGCTGGCGATTTCTAAGTCTGTGGTTCCGAGAGGGGGTAACCAGGCTCACTAATAAAGGTCAAGCCACTTGGCTGCCAGAATGCCGTGCTTCAGCACAGACCAGAAAGGCATTGTGATAAGCGTATCCCCGGTATAGTCAGGGGTTAATGGGAGTCGTCCCCGTCCCCCCAGTATACGGCCAGAACCATGGACCCGGTACTTGTGGTTCGGACTGTCTCCAACCAGCCATAATGTTGTGAGAGTGAAATTATGTCTAAGTCCAGCTTTGGTACATTAGAAGCAACTCTGAAACTTAACCTAAGCGTTTTTCGAAGCTACTTTTTGGCTAACTTCTTATAGGAAGGTCTAGGAGCTCTGAAAATGAACGTGCGCGTCTTTCACTCTTCCCGAGGGACTTAGAAGAATTTTGTGATATTTTTTATTAAAATGGTGTATAAGGGTATATATATAAATATATTTTATGCACTGTATATGAGCTGGCGATTTCTAAGTCTGTGGTTCCGAGAGGGGGTAACCAGGCTCACTAATAAAGGTCAAGCCACTTGGCTGCCAGAATGCCCTGCTTCAGCACAGACCAGAAAGGCATTGTGATAAGCGTATCCCCGGTATAGTCAGGGGTTAATGGGAGTCGTCCCCGTCCCCCCAGTATACGGCCAGAACCATGGACCCGGTACTTGTGGTTCGGACTCTCTCCAACCAGCCATAATGTTGTGAGAGTGAAATTATGTCTAAGTCCAGCTTTGGTACATTAGAAGCAACTCTGAAACTTAACCTAAGCGTTTTTCGAAGCTACTTTTTGGCTAACTTCTTATAGGAAGGTCTAGGAGCTCTGAAAATGAACGTGCGCGTCTTTCACTCTTCCCGAGGGACTTAGAAGAATTTTGTGATATTTTTTATTAAATGGTGTATAAGGGTATATATATAAATATATTTTATGCACTGTATATGAGCTGGCGATTTCTAAGTCTGTGGTTCCGAGAGGGGGTAACCAGGCTCACTAATAAAGGTCAAGCCACTTGGCTGCCAGAATGCCGTGCTTCAGCACAGACCAGAAAGGCATTGTGATAAGCGTATCCCCGGTATAGTCAGGGGTTAATGGGAGTCGTCCCCGCCCCCCCAGTATACGGCCAGAACCATGGACCCGGTACTTGTGGTTCGGACTTTCTCCAACCAGCCTTAATGTTGTGAGAGTGAAATTATGTCTAAGTCCAGCTTTGGTACATTAGAAGCAACTCTGAAACTTAACCTAAGCGTTTTTCGAAGCTACTTTTTGGCTAACTTCTTATAGGAAGGTCTAGGAGCTCTGAAAATGAACGTGCGCGTCTTTCACTCTTCCCGAGGGACTTAGAAGAATTTTGTGATATTTTTTATTAAAATGGTGTATAAGGGTATATATATAAATATATTTTATGCACTGTATATGAGCTGGCGATTTCTAAGTCTGTGGTTCCGAGAGGGGGTAACCAGGCTCACTAATAAAGGTCAAGCCACTTGGCTGCCAGAATGCCCTGCTTCAGCACAGACCAGAAAGGCATTGTGATAAGCGTATCCCCGGTATAGTCAGGGGTTAATGGGAGTCGTCCCCGTCCCCCCAGTATACGGCCAGAACCATGGACCCGGTACTTGTGGTTCGGACTCTCTCCAACCAGCCATAATGTTGTGAGAGTGAAATTATGTCTAAGTCCAGCTTTGGTACATTAGAAGCAACTCTGAAACTTAACCTAAGCGTTTTTCGAAGCTACTTTTTGGCTAACTTCTTATAGGAAGGTCTAGGAGCTCTGAAAATGAACGTGCGCGTCTTTCACTCTTCCCGAGGGACTTAGAAGAAATTTGTGATATTTTTTATTAAAATGGTGTATAAGGGTATATATATAAATATATTTTATGCACTGTATATGAGCTGGCGATTTCTAAGTCTGTGGTTCCGAGAGGGGGTAACCAGGCTCACTAATAAAGGTCAAGCCACTTGGCTGCCAGAATGCCGTGCTTCAGCACAGACCAGAAAGGCATTGTGATAAGCGTATCCCCGGTATAGTCAGGGGTTAATGGGAGTCGTCCCCGTCCCCCCAGTATACGGCCAGAACCATGGACCCGGTACTTGTGGTTCGGACTGTCTCCAACCAGCCATAATGTTGTGAGAGTGAAATTATGTCTAAGTCCAGCTTTGGTACATTAGAAGCAACTCTGAAACTTAACCTAAGCGTTTTTCGAAGCTACTTTTTGGCTAACTTCTTATAGGAAGGTCTAGGAGCTCTGAAAATGAACGTGCGCGTCTTTCACTCTTCCCGAGGGACTTAGAAGAATTTTGTGATATTTTTTATTAAATGGTGTATAAGGGTATATATATAAATATATTTTATGCACTGTATATGAGCTGGCGATTTCTAAGTCTGTGGTTCCGAGAGGGGGTAACCAGGCTCACTAATAAAGGTCAAGCCACTTGGCTGCCAGAATGCCCTGCTTCAGCACAGACCAGAAAGGCATTGTGATAAGCGTATCCCCGGTATAGTCAGGGGTTAATGGGAGTCGTCCCCGTCCCCCCAGTATACGGCCAGAACCATGGACCCGGTACTTGTGGTTCGGACTCTCTCCAACCAGCCATAATGTTGTGAGAGTGAAATTATGTCTAAGTCCAGCTTTGGTACATTAGAAGCAACTCTGAAACTTAACCTAAGCGTTTTTCGAAGCTACTTTTTGGCTAACTTCTTATAGGAAGGTCTAGGAGCTCTGAAAATGAACGTGCGCGTCTTTCACTCTTCCCGAGGGACTTAGAAGAAATTTGTGATATTTTTTATTAAATGGTGTATAAGGGTATATATATAAATTTATTTTATGCACTGTATATGAGCTGGCGATTTCTAAGTCTGTGGTTCCGAGAGGGGGTAACCAGGCTCACTAATAAAGGTCAAGCCACTTGGCTGCCAGAATGCCCTGCTTCAGCACAGACCAGAAAGGCATTGTGATAAGCGTATCCCCGGTATAGTCAGGGGTTAATGGGAGTCGTCCCCGTCCCCCCAGTATACGGCCAGAACCATGGACCCGGTACTTGTGGTTCGGACTGTCTCCAACCAGCCATAATGTTGTGAGAGTGAAATTATGTCTAAGTCCAGCTTTGGTACATTAGAAGCAACTCTGAAACTTAACCTAAGCGTTTTTCGAAGCTACTTTTTGGCTAACTTCTTATAGGAAGGTCTAGGAGCTCTGAAAATGAACGTGCGCGTCTTTCACTCTTCCCGAGGGACTTAGAAGAATTTTGTGATATTTTTTATTAAAATGGTGTATAAGGGTATATATATAAATATATTTTATGCACTGTATATGAGCTGGCGATTTCTAAGTCTGTGGTTCCGAGAGGGGGTAACCAGGCTCACTAATAAAGGTCAAGCCACTTGGCTGCCAGAATGCCGTGCTTCAGCACAGACCAGAAAGGCATTGTGATAAGCGTATCCCCGGTATAGTCAGGGGTTAATGGGAGTCGTCCCCGTCCCCCCAGTATACGGCCAGAACCATGGACCCGGTACTTGTGGTTCGGACTGTCTCCAACCAGCCATAATGTTGTGAGAGTGAAATTATGTCTAAGTCCAGCTTTGGTACATTAGAAGCAACTCTGAAACTTAACCTAAGCGTTTTTCGAAGCTACTTTTTGGCTAACTTCTTATAGGAAGGTCTAGGAGCTCTGAAAATGAACGTGCGCGTCTTTCACTCTTCCCGAGGGACTTAGAAGAATTTTGTGATATTTTTTATTAAAATGGTGTATAAGGGTATATATATAAATATATTTTATGCACTGTATATGAGCTGGCGATTTCTAAGTCTGTGGTTCCGAGAGGGGGTAACCAGGCTCACTAATAAAGGTCAAGCCACTTGGCTGCCAGAATGCCCTGCTTCAGCACAGACCAGAAAGGCATTGTGATAAGCGTATCCCCGGTATAGTCAGGGGTTAATGGGAGTCGTCCCCGTCCCCCCAGTATACGGCCAGAACCATGGACCCGGTACTTGTGGTTCGGACTCTCTCCAACCAGCCATAATGTTGTGAGAGTGAAATTATGTCTAAGTCCAGCTTTGGTACATTAGAAGCAACTCTGAAACTTAACCTAAGCGTTTTTCGAAGCTACTTTTTGGCTAACTTCTTATAGGAAGGTCTAGGAGCTCTGAAAATGAACGTGCGCGTCTTTCACTCTTCCCGAGGGACTTAGAAGAAATTTGTGATATTTTTTATTAAAATGGTGTATAAGGGTATATATATAAATATATTTTATGCACTGTATATGAGCTGGCGATTTCTAAGTCTGTGGTTCCGAGAGGGGGTAACCAGGCTCACTAATAAAGGTCAAGCCACTTGGCTGCCAGAATGCCGTGCTTCAGCACAGACCAGAAAGGCATTGTGATAAGCGTATCCCCGGTATAGTCAGGGGTTAATGGGAGTCGTCCCCGTCCCCCCAGTATACGGCCAGAACCATGGACCCGGTACTTGTGGTTCGGACTGTCTCCAACCAGCCATAATGTTGTGAGAGTGAAATTATGTCTAAGTCCAGCTTTGGTACATTAGAAGCAACTCTGAAACTTAACCTAAGCGTTTTTCGAAGCTACTTTTTGGCTAACTTCTTATAGGAAGGTCTAGGAGCTCTGAAAATGAACGTGCGCGTCTTTCACTCTTCCCGAGGGACTTAGAAGAATTTTGTGATATTTTTTATTAAATGGTGTATAAGGGTATATATATAAATATATTTTATGCACTGTATATGAGCTGGCGATTTCTAAGTCTGTGGTTCCGAGAGGGGGTAACCAGGCTCACTAATAAAGGTCAAGCCACTTGGCTGCCAGAATGCCCTGCTTCAGCACAGACCAGAAAGGCATTGTGATAAGCGTATCCCCGGTATAGTCAGGGGTTAATGGGAGTCGTCCCCGTCCCCCCAGTATACGGCCAGAACCATGGACCCGGTACTTGTGGTTCGGACTCTCTCCAACCAGCCATAATGTTGTGAGAGTGAAATTATGTCTAAGTCCAGCTTTGGTACATTAGAAGCAACTCTGAAACTTAACCTAAGCGTTTTTCGAAGCTACTTTTTGGCTAACTTCTTATAGGAAGGTCTAGGAGCTCTGAAAATGAACGTGCGCGTCTTTCACTCTTCCCGAGGGACTTAGAAGAAATTTGTGATATTTTTTATTAAATGGTGTATAAGGGTATATATATAAATTTATTTTATGCACTGTATATGAGCTGGCGATTTCTAAGTCTGTGGTTCCGAGAGGGGGTAACCAGGCTCACTAATAAAGGTCAAGCCACTTGGCTGCCAGAATGCCCTGCTTCAGCACAGACCAGAAAGGCATTGTGATAAGCGTATCCCCGGTATAGTCAGGGGTTAATGGGAGTCGTCCCCGTCCCCCCAGTATACGGCCAGAACCATGGACCCGGTACTTGTGGTTCGGACTGTCTCCAACCAGCCATAATGTTGTGAGAGTGAAATTATGTCTAAGTCCAGCTTTGGTACATTAGAAGCAACTCTGAAACTTAACCTAAGCGTTTTTCGAAGCTACTTTTTGGCTAACTTCTTATAGGAAGGTCTAGGAGCTCTGAAAATGAACGTGCGCGTCTTTCACTCTTCCCGAGGGACTTAGAAGAATTTTGTGATATTTTTTATTAAAATGGTGTATAAGGGTATATATATAAATATATTTTATGCACTGTATATGAGCTGGCGATTTCTAAGTCTGTGGTTCCGAGAGGGGGTAACCAGGCTCACTAATAAAGGTCAAGCCACTTGGCTGCCAGAATGCCGTGCTTCAGCACAGACCAGAAAGGCATTGTGATAAGCGTATCCCCGGTATAGTCAGGGGTTAATGGGAGTCGTCCCCGTCCCCCCAGTATACGGCCAGAACCATGGACCCGGTACTTGTGGTTCGGACTGTCTCCAACCAGCCATAATGTTGTGAGAGTGAAATTATGTCTAAGTCCAGCTTTGGTACATTAGAAGCAACTCTGAAACTTAACCTAAGCGTTTTTCGAAGCTACTTTTTGGCTAACTTCTTATAGGAAGGTCTAGGAGCTCTGAAAATGAACGTGCGCGTCTTTCACTCTTCCCGAGGGACTTAGAAGAATTTTGTGATATTTTTTATTAAAATGGTGTATAAGGGTATATATATAAATATATTTTATGCACTGTATATGAGCTGGCGATTTCTAAGTCTGTGGTTCCGAGAGGGGGTAACCAGGCTCACTAATAAAGGTCAAGCCACTTGGCTGCCAGAATGCCCTGCTTCAGCACAGACCAGAAAGGCATTGTGATAAGCGTATCCCCGGTATAGTCAGGGGTTAATGGGAGTCGTCCCCGTCCCCCCAGTATACGGCCAGAACCATGGACCCGGTACTTGTGGTTCGGACTGTCTCCAACCAGCCATAATGTTGTGAGAGTGAAATTATGTCTAAGTCCAGCTTTGGTACATTAGAAGCAACTCTGAAACTTAACCTAAGCGTTTTTCGAAGCTACTTTTTGGCTAACTTCTTATAGGAAGGTCTAGGAGCTCTGAAAATGAACGTGCGCGTCTTTCACTCTTCCCGAGGGACTTAGAAGAATTTTGTGATATTTTTTATTAAATGGTGTATAAGGGTATATATATAAATATATTTTATGCACTGTATATGAGCTGGCGATTTCTAAGTCTGTGGTTCCGAGAGGGGGTAACCAGGCTCACTAATAAAGGTCAAGCCACTTGGCTGCCAGAATGCCCTGCTTCAGCACAGACCAGAAAGGCATTGTGATAAGCGTATCCCCGGTATAGTCAGGGGTTAATGGGAGTCGTCCCCGTCCCCCCAGTATACGGCCAGAACCATGGACCCGGTACTTGTGGTTCGGACTGTCTCCAACCAGCCATAATGTTGTGAGAGTGAAATTATGTCTAAGTCCAGCTTTGGTACATTAGAAGCAACTCTGAAACTTAACCTAAGCGTTTTTCGAAGCTACTTTTTGGCTAACTTCTTATAGGAAGGTCTAGGAGCTCTGAAAATGAACGTGCGCGTCTTTCACTCTTCCCGAGGGACTTAGAAGAAATTTGTGATATTTTTTATTAAATGGTGTATAAGGGTATATATATAAATTTATTTTATGCACTGTATATGAGCTGGCGATTTCTAAGTCTGTGGTTCCGAGAGGGGGTAACCAGGCTCACTAATAAAGGTCAAGCCACTTGGCTGCCAGAATGCCCTGCTTCAGCACAGACCAGAAAGGCATTGTGATAAGCGTATCCCCGGTATAGTCAGGGGTTAATGGGAGTCGTCCCCGTCCCCCCAGTATACGGCCAGAACCATGGACCCGGTACTTGTGGTTCGGACTCTCTCCAACCAGCCATAATGTTGTGAGAGTGAAATTATGTCTAAGTCCAGCTTTGGTACATTAGAAGCAACTCTGAAACTTAACCTAAGCGTTTTTCGAAGCTACTTTTTGGCTAACTTCTTATAGGAAGGTCTAGGAGCTCTGAAAATGAACGTGCGCGTCTTTCACTCTTCCCGAGGGACTTAGAAGAATTTTGTGATATTTTTTATTAAAATGGTGTATAAGGGTATATATATAAATATATTTTATGCACTGTATATGAGCTGGCGATTTCTAAGTCTGTGGTTCCGAGAGGGGGTAACCAGGCTCACTAATAAAGGTCAAGCCACTTGGCTGCCAGAATGCCGTGCTTCAGCACAGACCAGAAAGGCATTGTGATAAGCGTATCCCCGGTATAGTCAGGGGTTAATGGGAGTCGTCCCCGTCCCCCCAGTATACGGCCAGAACCATGGACCCGGTACTTGTGGTTCGGACTGTCTCCAACCAGCCATAATGTTGTGAGAGTGAAATTATGTCTAAGTCCAGCTTTGGTACATTAGAAGCAACTCTGAAACTTAACCTAAGCGTTTTTCGAAGCTACTTTTTGGCTAACTTCTTATAGGAAGGTCTAGGAGCTCTGAAAATGAACGTGCGCGTCTTTCACTCTTCCCGAGGGACTTAGAAGAATTTTGTGATATTTTTTATTAAAATGGTGTATAAGGGTATATATATAAATATATTTTATGCACTGTATATGAGCTGGCGATTTCTAAGTCTGTGGTTCCGAGAGGGGGTAACCAGGCTCACTAATAAAGGTCAAGCCACTTGGCTGCCAGAATGCCCTGCTTCAGCACAGACCAGAAAGGCATTGTGATAAGCGTATCCCCGGTATAGTCAGGGGTTAATGGGAGTCGTCCCCGTCCCCCCAGTATACGGCCAGAACCATGGACCCGGTACTTGTGGTTCGGACTCTCTCCAACCAGCCATAATGTTGTGAGAGTGAAATTATGTCTAAGTCCAGCTTTGGTACAATAGAAGCAACTCTGAAACTTAACCTTAGCGTTTTTCGAAGCTACCTTTTTGGCTAACTTCTTATAGGAAGGTCTAGGAGCTCTGAAAATGAACGTGCGCGTCTTTCACTCTTCCCGAGGGACTTAGAAGAAATTTGTGATATTTTTTATTAAATGGTGTATAAGGGTATATATATAAATTTATTTTATGCACTGTATATGAGCTGGCGATTTCTAAGTCTGTGGTTCCGAGAGGGGGTAACCAGGCTCACTAATAAAGGTCAAGCCACTTGGCTGCCAGAATGCCCTGCTTCAGCACAGACCAGAAAGGCATTGTGATAAGCGTATCCCCGGTATAGTCAGGGGTTAATGGGAGTCGTCCCCGTCCCCCCAGTATACGGCCAGAACCATGGACCCGGTACTTGTGGTTCGGACTCTCTCCAACCAGCCATAATGTTGTGAGAGTGAAATTATGTCTAAGTCCAGCTTTGGTACATTAGAAGCAACTCTGAAACTTAA
Organism: Ascaphus truei; assembly: GCF_040206685.1. Lineage (NCBI taxonomy): Eukaryota > Metazoa > Chordata > Amphibia > Anura > Ascaphidae > Ascaphus > Ascaphus truei. The sequence continues at coordinate 124,703 of NW_027457182.1, read as the reverse complement.
CCTAAGCGTTTTTCGAAGCTACTTTTTGGCTAACTTCTTATAGGAAGGTCTAGGAGCTCTGAAAATGAACGTGCGCGTCTTTCACTCTTCCCGAGGGACTTAGAAGAATTTTGTGATATTTTTTATTAAATGGTGTATAAGGGTATATATATAAATATATTTTATGCACTGTATATGAGCTGGCGATTTCTAAGTCTGTGGTTCCGAGAGGGGGTAACCAGGCTCACTAATAAAGGTCAAGCCACTTGGCTGCCAGAATGCCCTGCTTCAGCACAGACCAGAAAGGCATTGTGATAAGCGTATCCCCGGTATAGTCAGGGGTTAATGGGAGTCGTCCCCGTCCCCCCAGTATACGGCCAGAACCATGGACCCGGTACTTGTGGTTCGGACTCTCTCCAACCAGCCATAATGTTGTGAGAGTGAAATTATGTCTAAGTCCAGCTTTGGTACATTAGAAGCAACTCTGAAACTTAACCTAAGCGTTTTTCGAAGCTACTTTTTGGCTAACTTCTTATAGGAAGGTCTAGGAGCTCTGAAAATGAACGTGCGCGTCTTTCACTCTTCCCGAGGGACTTAGAAGAAATTTGTGATATTTTTTATTAAATGGTGTATAAGGGTATATATATAAATTTATTTTATGCACTGTATATGAGCTGGCGATTTCTAAGTCTGTGGTTCCGAGAGGGGGTAACCAGGCTCACTAATAAAGGTCAAGCCACTTGGCTGCCAGAATGCCCTGCTTCAGCACAGACCAGAAAGGCATTGTGATAAGCGTATCCCCGGTATAGTCAGGGGTTAATGGGAGTCGTCCCCGTCCCCCCAGTATACGGCCAGAACCATGGACCCGGTACTTGTGGTTCGGACTCTCTCCAACCAGCCATAATGTTGTGAGAGTGAAATTATGTCTAAGTCCAGCTTTGGTACATTAGAAGCAACTCTGAAACTTAACCTAAGCGTTTTTCGAAGCTACTTTTTGGCTAACTTCTTATAGGAAGGTCTAGGAGCTCTGAAAATGAACGTGCGCGTCTTTCACTCTTCCCGAGGGACTTAGAAGAAATTTGTGATATTTTTTATTAAATGGTGTATAAGGGTATATATATAAATTTATTTTATGCACTGTATATGAGCTGGCGATTTCTAAGTCTGTGGTTCCGAGAGGGGGTAACCAGGCTCACTAATAAAGGTCAAGCCACTTGGCTGCCAGAATGCCCTGCTTCAGCACAGACCAGAAAGGCATTGTGATAAGCGTATCCCCGGTATAGTCAGGGGTTAATGGGAGTCGTCCCCGTCCCCCCAGTATACGGCCAGAACCATGGACCCGGTACTTGTGGTTCGGACTGTCTCCAACCAGCCATAATGTTGTGAGAGTGAAATTATGTCTAAGTCCAGCTTTGGTACATTAGAAGCAACTCTGAAACTTAACCTAAGCGTTTTTCGAAGCTACTTTTTGGCTAACTTCTTATAGGAAGGTCTAGGAGCTCTGATAATGAACGTGCGCGTCTTTCACTCTTCCCGAGGGACTTAGAAGAATTTTGTGATATTTTTTATTAAATGGTGTATAAGGGTATATATATAAATATATTTTATGCACTGTATATGAGCTGGCGATTTCTAAGTCTGTGGTTCCGAGAGGGGGTAACCAGGCTCACTAATAAAGGTCAAGCCACTTGGCTGCCAGAATGCCCTGCTTCAGCACAGACCAGAAAGGCATTGTGATAAGCGTATCCCCGGTATAGTCAGGGGTTAATGGGAGTCGTCCCCGTCCCCCCAGTATACGGCCAGAACCATGGACCCGGTACTTGTGGTTCGGACTCTCTACAACCAGCCATAATGTTGTGAGAGTGAAATTATGTCTATGTCCAGCTTTGGTACATTAGAAGCAACTCTGAAACTTAACCTAAGCGTTTTTCGAAGCTACTTTTTGGCTAACTTCTTATAGGAAGGTCTAGGAGCTCTGAAAATGAACGTGCGCGTCTTTCACTCTTCCCGAGGGACTTAGAAGAAATTTGTGATATTTTTTATTAAATGGTGTATAAGGGTATATATATAAATTTATTTTATGCACTGTATATGAGCTGGCGATTTCTAAGTCTGTGGTTCCGAGAGGGGGTAACCAGGCTCACTAATAAAGGTCAAGCCACTTGGCTGCCAGAATGCCCTGCTTCAGCACAGACCAGAAAGGCATTGTGATAAGCGTATCCCCGGTATAGTCAGGGGTTAATGGGAGTCGTCCCCGTCCCCCCAGTATACGGCCAGAACCATGGACCCGGTACTTGTGGTTCGGACTGTCTCCAACCAGCCATAATGTTGTGAGAGTGAAATTATGTCTAAGTCCAGCTTTGGTACATTAGAAGCAACTCTGAAACTTAACCTAAGCGTTTTTCGAAGCTACTTTTTGGCTAACTTCTTATAGGAAGGTCTAGGAGCTCTGAAAATGAACGTGCGCGTCTTTCACTCTTCCCGAGGGACTTAGAAGAATTTTGTGATATTTTTTATTAAATGGTGTATAAGGGTATATATAAATATATTTTATGCACTGTATATGAGCTGGCGATTTCTAAGTCTGTGGTTCCGAGAGGGGGTAACCAGGCTCACTAATAAAGGTCAAGCCACTTGGCTGCCAGAATGCCCTGCTTCAGCACAGACCAGAAAGGCATTGTGATAAGCGTATCCCCGGTATAGTCAGGGGTTAATGGGAGTCGTCCCCGTCCCCCCAGTATACGGCCAGAACCATGGACCCGGTACTTGTGGTTCGGACTCTCTCCAACCAGCCATAATGTTGTGAGAGTGAAATTATGTCTAAGTCCAGCTTTGGTACATTAGAAGCAACTCTGAAACTTAACCTAAGCGTTTTTCGAAGCTACTTTTTGGCTAACTTCTTATAGGAAGGTCTAGGAGCTCTGAAAATGAACGTGCGCGTCTTTCACTCTTCCCGAGGGACTTAGAAGAATTTTGTGATATTTTTTATTAAAATGGTGTATAAGGGTATATATATAAATATATTTTATGCACTGTATATGAGCTGGCGATTTCTAAGTCTGTGGTTCCGAGAGGGGGTAACCAGGCTCACTAATAAAGGTCAAGCCACTTGGCTGCCAGAATGCCGTGCTTCAGCACAGACCAGAAAGGCATTGTGATAAGCGTATCCCCGGTATAGTCAGGGGTTAATGGGAGTCGTCCCCGTCCCCCCAGTATACGGCCAGAACCATGGACCCGGTACTTGTGGTTCGGACTGTCTCCAACCAGCCATAATGTTGTGAGAGTGAAATTATGTCTAAGTCCAGCTTTGGTACATTAGAAGCAACTCTGAAACTTAACCTAAGCGTTTTTCGAAGCTACTTTTTGGCTAACTTCTTATAGGAAGGTCTAGGAGCTCTGAAAATGAACGTGCGCGTCTTTCACTCTTCCCGAGGGACTTAGAAGAATTTTGTGATATTTTTTATTAAAATGGTGTATAAGGGTATATATATAAATATATTTTATGCACTGTATATGAGCTGGCGATTTCTAAGTCTGTGGTTCCGAGAGGGGGTAACCAGGCTCACTAATAAAGGTCAAGCCACTTGGCTGCCAGAATGCCCTGCTTCAGCACAGACCAGAAAGGCATTGTGATAAGCGTATCCCCGGTATAGTCAGGGGTTAATGGGAGTCGTCCCCGTCCCCCCAGTATACGGCCAGAACCATGGACCCGGTACTTGTGGTTCGGACTGTCTCCAACCAGCCATAATGTTGTGAGAGTGAAATTATGTCTAAGTCCAGCTTTGGTACATTAGAAGCAACTCTGAAACTTAACCTAAGCGTTTTTCGAAGCTACTTTTTGGCTAACTTCTTATAGGAAGGTCTAGGAGCTCTGAAAATGAACGTGCGCGTCTTTCACTCTTCCCGAGGGACTTAGAAGAATTTTGTGATATTTTTTATTAAATGGTGTATAAGGGTATATATATAAATATATTTTATGCACTGTATATGAGCTGGCGATTTCTAAGTCTGTGGTTCCGAGAGGGGGTAACCAGGCTCACTAATAAAGGTCAAGCCACTTGGCTGCCAGAATGCCCTGCTTCAGCACAGACCAGAAAGGCATTGTGATAAGCGTATCCCCGGTATAGTCAGGGGTTAATGGGAGTCGTCCCCGTCCCCCCAGTATACGGCCAGAACCATGGACCCGGTACTTGTGGTTCGGACTGTCTCCAACCAGCCATAATGTTGTGAGAGTGAAATTATGTCTAAGTCCAGCTTTGGTACATTAGAAGCAACTCTGAAACTTAACCTAAGCGTTTTTCGAAGCTACTTTTTGGCTAACTTCTTATAGGAAGGTCTAGGAGCTCTGAAAATGAACGTGCGCGTCTTTCACTCTTCCCGAGGGACTTAGAAGAAATTTGTGATATTTTTTATTAAATGGTGTATAAGGGTATATATATAAATTTATTTTATGCACTGTATATGAGCTGGCGATTTCTAAGTCTGTGGTTCCGAGAGGGGGTAACCAGGCTCACTAATAAAGGTCAAGCCACTTGGCTGCCAGAATGCCCTGCTTCAGCACAGACCAGAAAGGCATTGTGATAAGCGTATCCCCGGTATAGTCAGGGGTTAATGGGAGTCGTCCCCGTCCCCCCAGTATACGGCCAGAACCATGGACCCGGTACTTGTGGTTCGGACTGTCTCCAACCAGCCATAATGTTGTGAGAGTGAAATTATGTCTAAGTCCAGCTTTGGTACATTAGAAGCAACTCTGAAACTTAACCTAAGCGTTTTTCGAAGCTACTTTTTGGCTAACTTCTTATAGGAAGGTCTAGGAGCTCTGAAAATGAACGTGCGCGTCTTTCACTCTTCCCGAGGGACTTAGAAGAATTTTGTGATATTTTTTATTAAATGGTGTATAAGGGTATATATATAAATATATTTTATGCACTGTATATGAGCTGGCGATTTCTAAGTCTGTGGTTCCGAGAGGGGGTAACCAGGCTCACTAATAAAGGTCAAGCCACTTGGCTGCCAGAATGCCCTGCTTCAGCACAGACCAGAAAGGCATTGTGATAAGCGTATCCCCGGTATAGTCAGGGGTTAATGGGAGTCGTCCCCGTCCCCCCAGTATACGGCCAGAACCATGGACCCGGTACTTGTGGTTCGGACTCTCTCCAACCAGCCATAATGTTGTGAGAGTGAAATTATGTCTAAGTCCAGCTTTGGTACATTAGAAGCAACTCTGAAACTTAACCTAAGCGTTTTTCGAAGCTACTTTTTGGCTAACTTCTTATAGGAAGGTCTAGGAGCTCTGAAAATGAACGTGCGCGTCTTTCACTCTTCCCGAGGGACTTAGAAGAAATTTGTGATATTTTTTATTAAATGGTGTATAAGGGTATATATATAAATTTATTTTATGCACTGTATATGAGCTGGCGATTTCTAAGTCTGTGGTTCCGAGAGGGGGTAACCAGGCTCACTAATAAAGGTCAAGCCACTTGGCTGCCAGAATGCCCTGCTTCAGCACAGACCAGAAAGGCATTGTGATAAGCGTATCCCCGGTATAGTCAGGGGTTAATGGGAGTCGTCCCCGTCCCCCCTGTATACGGCCAGAACCATGGACCCGGTACTTGTGGTTCGGACTGTCTCCAACCAGCCATAATGTTGTGAGAGTGAAATTATGTCTAAGTCCAGCTTTGGTACATTAGAAGCAACTCTGAAACTTAACCTAAGCGTTTTTCGAAGCTACTTTTTGGCTAACTTCTTATAGGAAGGTCTAGGAGCTCTGAAAATGAACGTGCGCGTCTTTCACTCTTCCCGAGGGACTTAGAAGAATTTTGTGATATTTTTTATTAAAATGGTGTATAAGGGTATATATATAAATATATTTTATGCACTGTATATGAGCTGGCGATTTCTAAGTCTGTGGTTCCGAGAGGGGGTAACCAGGCTCACTAATAAAGGTCAAGCCACTTGGCTGCCAGAATGCCCTGCTTCAGCACAGACCAGAAAGGCATTGTGATAAGCGTATCCCCGGTATAGTCAGGGGTTAATGGGAGTCGTCCCCGTCCCCCCAGTATACGGCCAGAACCATGGACCCGGTACTTGTGGTTCGGACTGTCTCCAACCAGCCATAATGTTGTGAGAGTGAAATTATGTCTAAGTCCAGCTTTGGTACATTAGAAGCAACTCTGAAACTTAACCTAAGCGTTTTTCGAAGCTACTTTTTGGCTAACTTCTTATAGGAAGGTCTAGGAGCTCTGAAAATGAACGTGCGCGTCTTTCACTCTTCCCGAGGGACTTAGAAGAATTTTGTGATATTTTTTATTAAAATGGTGTATAAGGGTATATATATAAATATATTTTATGCACTGTATATGAGCTGGCGATTTCTAAGTCTGTGGTTCCGAGAGGGGGTAACCAGGCTCACTAATAAAGGTCAAGCCACTTGGCTGCCAGAATGCCCTGCTTCAGCACAGACCAGAAAGGCATTGTGATAAGCGTATCCCCGGTATAGTCAGGGGTTAATGGGAGTCGTCCCCGTCCCCCCAGTATACGGCCAGAACCATGGACCCGGTACTTGTGGTTCGGACTGTCTCCAACCAGCCATAATGTTGTGAGAGTGAAATTATGTCTAAGTCCAGCTTTGGTACATTAGAAGCAACTCTGAAACTTAACCTAAGCGTTTTTCGAAGCTACTTTTTGGCTAACTTCTTATAGGAAGGTCTAGGAGCTCTGAAAATGAACGTGCGCGTCTTGCACTCTTCCCGAGGGACTTAGAAGAATTTTGTGATATTTTTTATTAAAATGGTGTATAAGGGTATATATATAAATATATTTTATGCACTGTATATGAGCTGGCGATTTCTAAGTCTGTGGTTCCGAGAGGGGGTAACCAGGCTCACTAATAAAGGTCAAGCCACTTGGCTGCCAGAATGCCCTGCTTCAGCACAGACCAGAAAGGCATTGTGATAAGCGTATCCCCGGTATAGTCAGGGGTTAATGGGAGTCGTCCCCGTCCCCCCAGTATACGGCCAGAACCATGGACCCGGTACTTGTGGTTCGGACTCTCTCCAACCAGCCATAATGTTGTGAGAGTGAAATTATGTCTAAGTCCAGCTTTGGTACATCAGAAGCAACTCTGAAACTTAACCTAAGCGTTTTTCGAAGCTACTTTTTGGCTAACTTCTTATAGGAAGGTCTAGGAGCTCTGAAAATGAACGTGCGCGTCTTTCACTCTTCCCGAGGGACTTAGAAGAATTTTGTGATATTTTTTATTAAATGGTGTATAAGGGTATACTGTATATATAAATATATTTTATGCACTGTATATGAGCTGGCGATTTCTAAGTCTGTGGTTCCGAGAGGGGGTAACCAGGCTCACTAATAAAGGTCAAGCCACTTGGCTGCCAGAATGCCCTGCTTCAGCACAGACCAGAAAGGCATTGTGATAAGCGTATCCCCGGTATAGTCAGGGGTTAATGGGAGTCGTCCCCGTCCCCCCAGTATACGGCCAGAACCATGGACCCGGTACTTGTGGTTCGGACTGTCTCCAACCAGCCATAATGTTGTGAGAGTGAAATTATGTCTAAGTCCAGCTTTGGTACATTAGAAGCAACTCTGAAACTTAACCTAAGCGTTTTTCGAAGCTACTTTTTGGCTAACTTCTTATAGGAAGGTCTAGGAGCTCTGAAAATGAACGTGCGCGTCTTTCACTCTTCCCGAGGGACTTAGAAGAATTTTGTGATATTTTTTATTAAATGGTGTATAAGGGTATATATATAAATATATTTTATGCACTGTATATGAGCTGGCGATTTCTAAGTCTGTGGTTCCGAGAGGGGGTAACCAGGCTCACTAATAAAGGTCAAGCCACTTGGCTGCCAGAATGCCCTGCTTCAGCACAGACCAGAAAGGCATTGTGATAAGCGTATCCCCGGTATAGTCAGGGGTTAATGGGAGTCGTCCCCGTCCCCCCAGTATACGGCCAGAACCATGGACCCGGTACTTGTGGTTCGGACTCTCTCCAACCAGCCATAATGTTGTGAGAGTGAAATTATGTCTAAGTCCAGCTTTGGTACATTAGAAGCAACTCTGAAACTTAACCTAAGCGTTTTTCGAAGCTACTTTTTGGCTAACTTCTTATAGGAAGGTCTAGGAGCTCTGAAAATGAACGTGCGCGTCTTTCACTCTTCCCGAGGGACTTAGAAGAAATTTGTGATATTTTTTATTAAATGGTGTATAAGGGTATATATATAAATTTATTTTATGCACTGTATATGAGCTGGCGATTTCTAAGTCTGTGGTTCCGAGAGGGGGTAACCAGGCTCACTAATAAAGGTCAAGCCACTTGGCTGCCAGAATGCCCTGCTTCAGCACAGACCAGAAAGGCATTGTGATAAGCGTATCCCCGGTATAGTCAGGGGTTAATGGGAGTCGTCCCCGTCCCCCCAGTATACGGCCAGAACCATGGACCCGGTACTTGTGGTTCGGACTGTCTCCAACCAGCCATAATGTTGTGAGAGTGAAATTATGTCTAAGTCCAGCTTTGGTACATTAGAAGCAACTCTGAAACTTAACCTAAGCGTTTTTCGAAGCTACTTTTTGGCTAACTTCTTATAGGAAGGTCTAGGAGCTCTGAAAATGAACGTGCGCGTCTTTCACTCTTCCCGAGGGACTTAGAAGAATTTTGTGATATTTTTTATTAAATGGTGTATAAGGGTATATATATAAATATATTTTATGCACTGTATATGAGCTGGCGATTTCTAAGTCTGTGGTTCCGAGAGGGGGAAACCAGGCTCACTAATAAAGGTCAAGCCACTTGGCTGCCAGAATGCCCTGCTTCAGCACAGACCAGAAAGGCATTGTGATAAGCGTATCCCCGGTATAGTCAGGGGTTAATGGGAGTCGTCCCCGTCCCCCCAGTATACGGCCAGAACCATGGACCCGGTACTTGTGGTTCGGACTCTCTCCAACCAGCCATAATGTTGTGAGAGTGAAATTATGTCTAAGTCCAGCTTTGGTACATTAGAAGCAACTCTGAAACTTAACCTAAGCGTTTTTCGAAGCTACTTTTTGGCTAACTTCTTATAGGAAGGTCTAGGAGCTCTGAAAATGAACGTGCGCGTCTTTCACTCTTCCCGAGGGACTTAGAAGAATTTTGTGATATTTTTTATTAAAATGGTGTATAAGGGTATATATATAAATATATTTTATGCACTGTATATGAGCTGGCGATTTCTAAGTCTGTGGTTCCGAGAGGGGGTAACCAGGCTCACTAATAAAGGTCAAGCCACTTGGCTGCCAGAATGCCGTGCTTCAGCACAGACCAGAAAAGCATTGTGATAAGCGTATCCCCGGTATAGTCAGGGGTTAATGGGAGTCGTCCCCGTCCCCCCAGTATACGGCCAGAACCATGGACCCGGTACTTGTGGTTCGGACTGTCTCCAACCAGCCATAATGTTGTGAGAGTGAAATTATGTCTGAGTCCAGCTTTGGTACATTAGAAGCAACTCTGAAACTTAACCTAAGCGTTTTTCGAAGCTACTTTTTGGCTAACTTCTTATAGGAAGGTCTAGGAGCTCTGAAAATGAACGTGCGCGTCTTTCACTCTTCCCGAGGGACTTAGAAGAATTTTGTGATATTTTTTATTAAAATGGTGTATAAGGGTATATATATAAATATATTTTATGCACTGTATATGAGCTGGCGATTTCTAAGTCTGTGGTTCCGAGAGGGGGTAACCAGGCTCACTAATAAAGGTCAAGCCACTTGGCTGCCAGAATGCCGTGCTTCAGCACAGACCAGAAAGGCATTGTGATAAGCGTATCCCCGGTATAGTCAGGGGTTAATGGGAGTCGTCCCCGTCCCCCCAGTATACGGCCAGAACCATGGACCCGGTACTTGTGGTTCGGACTGTCTCCAACCAGCCATAATGTTGTGAGAGTGAAATTATGTCTAAGTCCAGCTTTGGTACATTAGAAGCAACTCTGAAACTTAACCTAAGCGTTTTTCGAAGCTACTTTTTGGCTAACTTCTTATAGGAAGGTCTAGGAGCTCTGAAAATGAACGTGCGCGTCTTTCACTCTTCCCGAGGGACTTAGAAGAATTTTGTGATATTTTTTATTAAATGGTGTATAAGGGTATATATATAAATATATTTTATGCACTGTATATGAGCTGGCGATTTCTAAGTCTGTGGTTCCGAGAGGGGGTAACCAGGCTCACTAATAAAGGTCAAGCCACTTGGCTGCCAGAATGCCCTGCTTCAGCACAGACCAGAAAGGCATTGTGATAAGCGTATCCCCGGTATAGTCAGGGGTTAATGGGAGTCGTCCCCGTCCCCCCAGTATACGGCCAGAACCATGGACCCGGTACTTGTGGTTCGGACTGTCTCCAACCAGCCATAATGTTGTGAGAGTGAAATTATGTCTAAGTCCAGCTTTGGTACATTAGAAGCAACTCTGAAACTTAACCTAAGCGTTTTTCGAAGCTACTTTTTGGCTAACTTCTTATAGGAAGGTCTAGGAGCTCTGAAAATGAACGTGCGCGTCTTTCACTCTTCCCGAGGGACTTAGAAGAATTTTGTGATATTTTTTATTAAAATGGTGTATAAGGGTATATATATAAATATATTTTATGCACTGTATATGAGCTGGCGATTTCTAAGTCTGTGGTTCCGAGAGGGGGTAACCAGGCTCACTAATAAAGGTCAAGCCACTTGGCTGCCAGAATGCCCTGCTTCAGCACAGACCAGAAAGGCATTGTGATAAGCGTATCCCCGGTATAGTCAGGGGTTAATGGGAGTCGTCCCCGTCCCCCCAGTATACGGCCAGAACCATGGACCCGGTACTTGTGGTTCGGACTCTCTCCAACCAGCCATAATGTTGTGAGAGTGAAATTATGTCTAAGTCCAGCTTTGGTACATTAGAAGCAACTCTGAAACTTAACCTAAGCGTTTTTCGAAGCTACTTTTTGGCTAACTTCTTATAGGAAGGTCTAGGAGCTCTGAAAATGAACGTGCGCGTCTTTCACTCTTCCCGAGGGACTTAGAAGAATTTTGTGATATTTTTTATTAAATGGTGTATAAGGGTATATATATAAATATATTTTATGCACTGTATATGAGCTGGCGATTTCTAAGTCTGTGGTTCCGAGAGGGGGTAACCAGGCTCACTAATAAAGGTCAAGCCACTTGGCTGCCAGAATGCCGTGCTTCAGCACAGACCAGAAAGGCATTGTGATAAGCGTATCCCCGGTATAGTCAGGGGTTAATGGGAGTCGTCCCCGTCCCCCCAGTATACGGCCAGAACCATGGACCCGGTACTTGTGGTTCGGACTGTCTCCAACCAGCCATAATGTTGTGAGAGTGAAATTATGTCTAAGTCCAGCTTTGGTACATTAGAAGCAACTCTGAAACTTAACCTAAGCGTTTTTCGAAGCTACTTTTTGGCTAACTTCTTATAGGAAGGTCTAGGAGTTCTGAAAATGAACGTGCGCGTCTTTCACTCTTCCCGAGGGACTTAGAAGAATTTTGTGATATTTTTTATTAAATGGTGTATAAGGGTATATATATAAATATATTTTATGCACTGTATATGAGCTGGCGATTTCTAAGTCTGTGGTTCCGAGAGGGGGTAACCAGGCTCACTAATAAAGGTCAAGCCACTTGGCTGCCAGAATGCCCTGCTTCAGCACAGACCAGAAAGGCATTGTGATAAGCGTATCCCCGGTATAGTCAGGGGTTAATGGGAGTCGTCCCCGTCCCCCCAGTATACGGCCAGAACCATGGACCCGGTACTTGTGGTTCGGACTCTCTCCAACCAGCCATAATGTTGTGAGAGTGAAATTATGTCTAAGTCCAGCTTTGGTACATTAGAAGCAACTCTGAAACTTAACCTAAGCGTTTTTCGAAGCTACTTTTTGGCTAACTTCTTATAGGAAGGTCTAGGAGCTCTGAAAATGAACGTGCGCGTCTTTCACTCTTCCCGAGGGACTTAGAAGAATTTTGTGATATTTTTTATTAAATGGTGTATAAGGGTATATATATAAATTTATTTTATGCACTGTATATGAGCTGGCGATTTCTAAGTCTGTGGTTCCGAGAGGGGGTAACCAGGCTCACTAATAAAGGTCAAGCCACTTGGCTGCCAGAATGCCCTGCTTCAGCACAGACCAGAAAGGCATTGTGATAAGCGTATTCCCGGTATAGTCAGGGGTTAATGGGAGTCGTCCCCGTCCCCCCAGTATACGGCCAGAACCATGGACCCGGTACTTGTGGTTCGGACTGTCTCCAACCAGCCATAATGTTGTGAGAGTGAAATTATGTCTAAGTCCAGCTTTGGTACATTAGAAGCAACTCTGAAACTTAACCTAAGCGTTTTTCGAAGCTACTTTTTGGCTAACTTCTTATAGGAAGGTCTAGGAGCTCTGAAAATGAACGTGCGCGTCTTTCACTCTTCCCGAGGGACTTAGAAGAATTTTGTGATATTTTTTATTAAATGGTGTATAAGGGTATATATATAAATATATTTTATGCACTGTATATGAGCTGGCGATTTCTAAGTCTGTGGTTCCGAGAGGGGGTAACCAGGCTCACTAATAAAGGTCAAGCCACTTGGCTGCCAGAATGCCCTGCTTCAGCACAGACCAGAAAGGCATTGTGATAAGCGTATCCCCGGTATAGTCAGGGGTTAATGGGAGTCGTCCCCGTCCCCCCAGTATACGGCCAGAACCATGGACCCGGTACTTGTGGTTCGGACTCTCTCCAACCAGCCATAATGTTGTGAGAGTGAAATTATGTCTAAGTCCAGCTTTGGTACATTAGAAGCAACTCTGAAACTTAACCTAAGCGTTTTTCGAAGCTACTTTTTGGCTAACTTCTTATAGGAAGGTCTAGGAGCTCTGAAAATGAACGTGCGCGTCTTTCACTCTTCCCGAGGGACTTAGAAGAATTTTGTGATATTTTTTATTAAAATGGTGTATAAGGGTATATATATAAATATATTTTATGCACTGTATATGAGCTGGCGATTTCTAAGTCTGTGGTTCCGAGAGGGGGTAACCAGGCTCACTAATAAAGGTCAAGCCACTTGGCTGCCAGAATGCCGTGCTTCAGCACAGACCAGAAAGGCATTGTGATAAGCGTATCCCCGGTATAGTCAGGGGTTAATGGGAGTCGTCCCCGTCCCCCCAGTATACGGCCAGAACCATGGACCCGGTACTTGTGGTTCGGACTGTCTCCAACCAGCCATAATGTTGTGCGAGTGAAATTATGTCTAAGTCCAGCTTTGGTACATTAGAAGCAACTCTGAAACTTAACCTAAGCGTTTTTCGAAGCTACTTTTTGGCTAACTTCTTATAGGAAGGTCTAGGAGCTCTGAAAATGAACGTGCGCGTCTTTCACTCTTCCCGAGGGACTTAGAAGAATTTTGTGATATTTTTTATTAAATGGTGTATAAGGGTATATATATAAATTTATTTTATGCACTGTATATGAGCTGGCGATTTCTAAGTCTGTGGTTCCGAGAGGGGGTAACCAGGCTCACTAATAAAGGTCAAGCCACTTGGCTGCCAGAATGCCCTGCTTCAGCACAGACCAGAAAGGCATTGTGATAAGCGTATCCCCGGTATAGTCAGGGGTTAATGGGAGTCGTCCCCGTCCCCCCAGTATACGGCCAGAACCATGGACCCGGTACTTGTGGTTCGGACTGTCTCCAACCAGCCATAATGTTGTGAGAGTGAAATTATGTCTAAGTCCAGCTTTGGTACATTAGAAGCAACTCTGAAACTTAACCTAAGCGTTTTTCGAAGCTACTTTTTGGCTAACTTCTTATAGGAAGGTCTAGGAGCTCTGAAAATGAACGTGCGCGTCTTTTACTCTTCCCGAGGGACTTAGAAGAATTTTGTGATATTTTTTATTAAATGGTGTATAAGGGTATATATATAAATATATTTTATGCACTGTATATGAGCTGGCGATTTCTAAGTCTGTGGTTCCGAGAGGGGGTAACCAGGCTCACTAATAAAGGTCAAGCCACTTGGCTGCCAGAATGCCCTGCTTCAGCACAGACCAGAAAGGCATTGTGATAAGCGTATCCCCGGTATAGTCAGGGGTTAATGGGAGTCGTCCCCGTCCCCCCAGTATACGGCCAGAACCATGGACCCGGTACTTGTGGTTCGGACTCTCTCCAACCAGCCATAATGTTGTGAGAGTGAAATTATGTCTAAGTCCAGCTTTGGTACATTAGAAGCAACTCTGAAACTTAACCTAAGCGTTTTTCGAAGCTACTTTTTGGCTAACTTCTTATAGGAAGGTCTAGGAGCTCTGAAAATGAACGTGCGCGTCTTTCACTCTTCCCGAGGGACTTAGAAGAATTTTGTGATATTTTTTATTAAAATGGTGTATAAGGGTATATATATAAATATATTTTATGCACTGTATATGAGCTGGCGATTTCTAAGTCTGTGGTTCCGAGAGGGGGTAACCAGGCTCACTAATAAAGGTCAAGCCACTTGGCTGCCAGAATGCCGTGCTTCAGCACAGACCAGAAAGGCATTGTGATAAGCGTATCCCCGGTATAGTCAGGGGTTAATGGGAGTCGTCCCCGTCCCCCCAGTATACGGCCAGAACCATGGACCCGGTACTTGTGGTTCGGACTGTCTCCAACCAGCCATAATGTTGTGAGAGTGAAATTATGTCTAAGTCCAGCTTTGGTACATTAGAAGCAACTCTGAAACTTAACCTAAGCGTTTTTCGAAGCTACTTTTTGGCTAACTTCTTATAGGAAGGTCTAGGAGCTCTGAAAATGAACGTGCGCGTCTTTCACTCTTCCCGAGGGACTTAGAAGAATTCTGTGATATTTTTTATTAAATGGTGTATAAGGGTATATATATAAATATATTTTATGCACTGTATATGAGCTGGCGATTTCTAAGTCTGTGGTTCCGAGAGGGGGTAACCAGGCTCACTAATAAAGGTCAAGCCACTTGGCTGCCAGAATGCCCTGCTTCAGCACAGACCAGAAAGGCATTGTGATAAGCGTATCCCCGGTATAGTCAGGGGTTAATGGGAGTCGTCCCCGTCCCCCCAGTATACGGCCAGAACCATGGACCCGGTACTTGTGGTTCGGACTCTCTCCAACCAGCCATAATGTTGTGAGAGTGAAATTATGTCTAAGTCCAGCTTTGGTACATTAGAAGCAACTCTGAAACTTAACCTAAGCGTTTTTCGAAGCTACTTTTTGGCTAACTTCTTATAGGAAGGTCTAGGAGCTCTGAAAATGAACGTGCGCGTCTTTCACTCTTCCCGAGGGACTTAGAAGAATTTTGTGATATTTTTTATTAAATGGTGTATAAGGGTATATATATAAATATATTTTATGCACTGTATATGAGCTGGCGATTTCTAAGTCTGTGGTTCCGAGAGGGGGTAACCAGGCTCACTAATAAAGGTCAAGCCACTTGGCTGCCAGAATGCCCTGCTTCAGCACAGACCAGAAAGGCATTGTGATAAGCGTATCCCCGGTATAGTCAGGGGTTAATGGGAGTCGTCCCCGTCCCCCCAGTATACGGCCAGAACCATGGACCCGGTACTTGTGGTTCGGACTGTCTCCAACCAGCCATAATGTTGTGAGAGTGAAATTATGTCTAAGTCCAGCTTTGGTACATTAGAAGCAACTCTGAAACTTAACCTAAGCGTTTTTCGAAGCTACTTTTTGGCTAACTTCTTATAGGAAGGTCTAGGAGCTCTGAAAATGAACGTGCGCGTCTTTCACTCTTCCCGAGGGACTTAGAAGAATTTTGTGATATTTTTTATTAAAATGGTGTATAAGGGTATATATATAAATATATTTTATGCACTGTATATGAGCTGGCGATTTCTAAGTCTGTGGTTCCGAGAGGGGGTAACCAGGCTCACTAATAAAGGTCAAGCCACTTGGCTGCCAGAATGCCCTGCTTCAGCACAGACCAGAAAGGCATTGTGATAAGCGTATCCCCGGTATAGTCAGGGGTTAATGGGAGTCGTCCCCGTCCCCCCAGTATACGGCCAGAACCATGGACCCGGTACTTGTGGTTCGGACTCTCTCCAACCAGCCATAATGTTGTGAGAGTGAAATTATGTCTAAGTCCAGCTTTGGTACATTAGAAGCAACTCTGAAACTTAACCTAAGCGTTTTTCGAAGCTACTTTTTGGCTAACTTCTTATAGGAAGGTCTAGGAGCTCTGAAAATGAACGTGCGCGTCTTTCACTCTTCCCGAGGGACTTAGAAGAATTTTGTGATATTTTTTATTAAATGGTGTATAAGGGTATATATATAAATATATTTTATGCACTGTATATGAGCTGGCGATTTCTAAGTCTGTGGTTCCGAGAGGGGGTAACCAGGCTCACTAATAAAGGTCAAGCCACTTGGCTGCCAGAATGCCGTGCTTCAGCACAGACCAGAAAGGCATTGTGATAAGCGTATCCCCGGTATAGTCAGGGGTTAATGGGAGTCGTCCCCGTCCCCCCAGTATACGGCCAGAACCATGGACCCGGTACTTGTGGTTCGGACTCTCTCCAACCAGCCATAATGTTGTGAGAGTGAAATTATGTCTAAGTCCAGCTTTGGTACATTAGAAGCAACTCTGAAACTTAACCTAAGCGTTTTTCGAAGCTACTTTTTGGCTAACTTCTTATAGGAAGGTCTAGGAGCTCTGAAAATGAACGTGCGCGTCTTTCACTCTTCCCGAGGGACTTAGAAGAATTTTGTGATATTTTTTATTAAATGGTGTATAAGGGTATATATATAAATTTATTTTATGCACTGTATATGAGCTTGCGATTTCTAAGTCTGTGGTTCCGAGAGGGGGTAACCAGGCTCACTAATAAAGGTCAAGCCACTTGGCTGCCAGAATGCCCTGCTTCAGCACAGACCAGAAAGGCATTGTGATAAGCGTATCCCCGGTATAGTCAGGGGTTAATGGGAGTCGTCCCCGTCCCCCCAGTATACGGCCAGAACCATGGACCCGGTACTTGTGGTTCGGACTGTCTCCAACCAGCCATAATGTTGTGAGAGTGAAATTATGTCTAAGTCCAGCTTTGGTACATTAGAAGCAACTCTGAAACTTAACCTAAGCGTTTTTCGAAGCTACTTTTTGGCTAACTTCTTATAGGAAGGTCTAGGAGCTCTGAAAATGAACGTGCGCGTCTTTCACTCTTCCCGAGGGACTTAGAAGAATTTTGTGATATTTTTTATTAAATGGTGTATAAGGGTATATATATAAATATATTTTATGCACTGTATATGAGCTGGCGATTTCTAAGTCTGTGGTTCCGAGAGGGGGTAACCAGGCTCACTAATAAAGGTCAAGCCACTTGGCTGCCAGAATGCCCTGCTTCAGCACAGACCAGAAAGGCATTGTGATAAGCGTATCCCCGGTATAGTCAGGGGTTAATGGGAGTCGTCCCCGTCCCCCCAGTATACGGCCAGAACCATGGACCCGGTACTTGTGGTTCGGACTCTCTCCAACCAGCCATAATGTTGTGAGAGTGAAATTATGTCTAAGTCCAGCTTTGGTACATTAGAAGCAACTCTGAAACTTAACCTAAGCGTTTTTCGAAGCTACTTTTTGGCTAACTTCTTATAGGAAGGTCTAGGAGCTCTGAAAATGAACGTGCGCGTCTTTCACTCTTCCCGAGGGACTTAGAAGAATTTTGTGATATTTTTTATTAAAATGGTGTATAAGGGTATATATATAAATATATTTTATGCACTGTATATGAGCTGGCGATTTCTAAGTCTGTGGTTCCGAGAGGGGGTAACCAGGCTCACTAATAAAGGTCAAGCCACTTGGCTGCCAGAATGCCGTGCTTCAGCACAGACCAGAAAGGCATTGTGATAAGCGTATCCCCGGTATAGTCAGGGGTTAATGGGAGTCGTCCCCGTCCCCCCAGTATACGGCCAGAACCATGGACCCGGTACTTGTGGTTCGGACTGTCTCCAACCAGCCATAATGTTGTGCGAGTGAAATTATGTCTAAGTCCAGCTTTGGTACATTAGAAGCAACTCTGAAACTTAACCTAAGCGTTTTTCGAAGCTACTTTTTGGCTAACTTCTTATAGGAAGGTCTAGGAGCTCTGAAAATGAACGTGCGCGTCTTTCACTCTTCCCGAGGGACTTAGAAGAATTTTGTGATATTTTTTATTAAATGGTGTATAAGGGTATATATATAAATTTATTTTATGCACTGTATATGAGCTGGCGATTTCTAAGTCTGTGGTTCCGAGAGGGGGTAACCAGGCTCACTAATAAAGGTCAAGCCACTTGGCTGCCAGAATGCCCTGCTTCAGCACAGACCAGAAAGGCATTGTGATAAGCGTATCCCCGGTATAGTCAGGGGTTAATGGGAGTCGTCCCCGTCCCCCCAGTATACGGCCAGAACCATGGACCCGGTACTTGTGGTTCGGACTGTCTCCAACCAGCCATAATGTTGTGAGAGTGAAATTATGTCTAAGTCCAGCTTTGGTACATTAGAAGCAACTCTGAAACTTAACCTAAGCGTTTTTCGAAGCTACTTTTTGGCTAACTTCTTATAGGAAGGTCTAGGAGCTCTGAAAATGAACGTGCGCGTCTTTCACTCTTCCCGAGGGACTTAGAAGAATTTTGTGATATTTTTTATTAAATGGTGTATAAGGGTATATATATAAATATATTTTATGCACTGTATATGAGCTGGCGATTTCTAAGTCTGTGGTTCCGAGAGGGGGTAACCAGGCTCACTAATAAAGGTCAAGCCACTTGGCTGCCAGAATGCCCTGCTTCAGCACAGACCAGAAAGGCATTGTGATAAGCGTATCCCCGGTATAGTCAGGGGTTAATGGGAGTCGTCCCCGTCCCCCCAGTATACGGCCAGAACCATGGACCCGGTACTTGTGGTTCGGACTGTCTCCAACCAGCCATAATGTTGTGAGAGTGAAATTATGTCTAAGTCCAGCTTTGGTACATTAGAAGCAACTCTGAAACTTAACCTAAGCGTTTTTCGAAGCTACTTTTTGGCTAACTTCTTATAGGAAGGTCTAGGAGCTCTGAAAATGAACGTGCGCGTCTTTCACTCTTCCCGAGGGACTTAGAAGAATTCTGTGATATTTTTTATTAAATGGTGTATAAGGGTATATATATAAATATATTTTATGCACTGTATATGAGCTGGCGATTTCTAAGTCTGTGGTTCCGAGAGGGGGTAACCAGGCTCACTAATAAAGGTCAAGCCACTTGGCTGCCAGAATGCCCTGCTTCAGCACAGACCAGAAAGGCATTGTGATAAGCGTATCCCCGGTATAGTCAGGGGTTAATGGGAGTCGTCCCCGTCCCCCCAGTATACGGCCAGAACCATGGACCCGGTACTTGTGGTTCGGACTGTCTCCAACCAGCCATAATGTTGTGAGAGTGAAATTATGTCTAAGTCCAGCTTTGGTACATTAGAAGCAACTCTGAAACTTAACCTAAGCGTTTTTCGAAGCTACTTTTTGGCTAACTTCTTATAGGAAGGTCTAGGAGCTCTGAAAATGAACGTGCGCGTCTTTCACTCTTCCCGAGGGACTTAGAAGAATTCTGTGATATTTTTTATTAAATGGTGTATAAGGGTATATATATAAATATATTTTATGCACTGTATATGAGCTGGCGATTTCTAAGTCTGTGGTTCCGAGAGGGGGTAACCAGGCTCACTAATAAAGGTCAAGCCACTTGGCTGCCAGAATGCCCTGCTTCAGCACAGACCAGAAAGGCATTGTGATAAGCGTATCCCCGGTATAGTCAGGGGTTAATGGGAGTCGTCCCCGTCCCCCCAGTATACGGCCAGAACCATGGACCCGGTACTTGTGGTTCGGACTCTCTCCAACCAGCCATAATGTTGTGAGAGTGAAATTATGTCTAAGTCCAGCTTTGGTACATTAGAAGCAACTCTGAAACTTAACCTAAGCGTTTTTCGAAGCTACTTTTTGGCTAACTTCTTATAGGAAGGTCTAGGAGCTCTGAAAATGAACGTGCGCGTCTTTCACTCTTCCCGAGGGACTTAGAAGAATTTTGTGATATTTTTTATTAAATGGTGTATAAGGGTATATATATAAATATATTTTATGCACTGTATATGAGCTGGCGATTTCTAAGTCTGTGGTTCCGAGAGGGGGTAACCAGGCTCACTAATAAAGGTCAAGCCACTTGGCTGCCAGAATGCCCTGCTTCAGCACAGACCAGAAAGGCATTGTGATAAGCGTATCCCCGGTATAGTCAGGGGTTAATGGGAGTCGTCCCCGTCCCCCCAGTATACGGCCAGAACCATGGACCCGGTACTTGTGGTTCGGACTGTCTCCAACCAGCCATAATGTTGTGAGAGTGAAATTATGTCTAAGTCCAGCTTTGGTACATTAGAAGCAACTCTGAAACTTAACCTAAGCGTTTTTCGAAGCTACTTTTTGGCTAACTTCTTATAGGAAGGTCTAGGAGCTCTGAAAATGAACGTGCGCGTCTTTCACTCTTCCCGAGGGACTTAGAAGAATTTTGTGATATTTTTTATTAAAATGGTGTATAAGGGTATATATATAAATATATTTTATGCACTGTATATGAGCTGGCGATTTCTAAGTCTGTGGTTCCGAGAGGGGGTAACCAGGCTCACTAATAAAGGTCAAGCCACTTGGCTGCCAGAATGCCCTGCTTCAGCACAGACCAGAAAGGCATTGTGATAAGCGTATCCCCGGTATAGTCAGGGGTTAATGGGAGTCGTCCCCGTCCCCCCAGTATACGGCCAGAACCATGGACCCGGTACTTGTGGTTCGGACTCTCTCCAACCAGCCATAATGTTGTGAGAGTGAAATTATGTCTAAGTCCAGCTTTGGTACATTAGAAGCAACTCTGAAACTTAACCTAAGCGTTTTTCGAAGCTACTTTTTGGCTAACTTCTTATAGGAAGGTCTAGGAGCTCTGAAAATGAACGTGCGCGTCTTTCACTCTTCCCGAGGGACTTAGAAGAATTTTGTGATATTTTTTATTAAATGGTGTATAAGGGTATATATATAAATATATTTTATGCACTGTATATGAGCTGGCGATTTCTAAGTCTGTGGTTCCGAGAGGGGGTAACCAGGCTCACTAATAAAGGTCAAGCCACTTGGCTGCCAGAATGCCGTGCTTCAGCACAGACCAGAAAGGCATTGTGATAAGCGTATCCCCGGTATAGTCAGGGGTTAATGGGAGTCGTCCCCGTCCCCCCAGTATACGGCCAGAACCATGGACCCGGTACTTGTGGTTCGGACTCTCTCCAACCAGCCATAATGTTGTGAGAGTGAAATTATGTCTAAGTCCAGCTTTGGTACATTAGAAGCAACTCTGAAACTTAACCTAAGCGTTTTTCGAAGCTACTTTTTGGCTAACTTCTTATAGGAAGGTCTAGGAGCTCTGAAAATGAACGTGCGCGTCTTTCACTCTTCCCGAGGGACTTAGAAGAATTTTGTGATATTTTTTATTAAATGGTGTATAAGGGTATATATATAAATTTATTTTATGCACTGTATATGAGCTTGCGATTTCTAAGTCTGTGGTTCCGAGAGGGGGTAACCAGGCTCACTAATAAAGGTCAAGCCACTTGGCTGCCAGAATGCCCTGCTTCAGCACAGACCAGAAAGGCATTGTGATAAGCGTATCCCCGGTATAGTCAGGGGTTAATGGGAGTCGTCCCCGTCCCCCCAGTATACGGCCAGAACCATGGACCCGGTACTTGTGGTTCGGACTCTCTCCAACCAGCCATAATGTTGTGAGAGTGAAATTATGTCTAAGTCCAGCTTTGGTACATTAGAAGCAACTCTGAAACTTAACCTAAGCGTTTTTCGAAGCTACTTTTTGGCTAACTTCTTATAGGAAGGTCTAGGAGCTCTGAAAATGAACGTGCGCGTCTTTCACTCTTCCCGAGGGACTTAGAAGAATTTTGTGATATTTTTTATTAAATGGTGTATAAGGGTATATATATAAATATATTTTATGCACTGTATATGAGCTGGCGATTTCTAAGTCTGTGGTTCCGAGAGGGGGTAACCAGGCTCACTAATAAAGGTCAAGCCACTTGGCTGCCAGAATGCCCTGCTTCAGCACAGACCAGAAAGGCATTGTGATAAGCGTATCCCCGGTATAGTCAGGGGTTAATGGGAGTCGTCCCCGTCCCCCCAGTATACGGCCAGAACCATGGACCCGGTACTTGTGGTTCGGACTGTCTCCAACCAGCCATAATGTTGTGAGAGTGAAATTATGTCTAAGTCCAGCTTTGGTACATTAGAAGCAACTCTGAAACTTAACCTAAGCGTTTTTCGAAGCTACTTTTTGGCTAACTTCTTATAGGAAGGTCTAGGAGCTCTGAAAATGAACGTGCGCGTCTTTCACTCTTCCCGAGGGACTTAGAAGAATTTTGTGATATTTTTTTATTAAAATGGTGTATAAGGGTATATATATAAATATATTTTATGCACTGTATATGAGCTGGCGATTTCTAAGTCTGTGGTTCCGAGAGGGGGTAACCAGGCTCACTAATAAAGGTCAAGCCACTTGGCTGCCAGAATGCCCTGCTTCAGCACAGACCAGAAAGGCATTGTGATAAGCGTATCCCCGGTATAGTCAGGGGTTAATGGGAGTCGTCCCCGTCCCCCCAGTATACGGCCAGAACCATGGACCCGGTACTTGTGGTTCGGACTCTCTCCAACCAGCCATAATGTTGTGAGAGTGAAATTATGTCTAAGTCCAGCTTTGGTACATTAGAAGCAACTCTGAAACTTAACCTAAGCGTTTTTCGAAGCTACTTTTTGGCTAACTTCTTATAGGAAGGTCTAGGAGCTCTGAAAATGAACGTGCGCGTCTTTCACTCTTCCCGAGGGACTTAGAAGAATTTTGTGATATTTTTTATTAAATGGTGTATAAGGGTATATATATAAATATATTTTATGCACTGTATATGAGCTGGCGATTTCTAAGTCTGTGGTTCCGAGAGGGGGTAACCAGGCTCACTAATAAAGGTCAAGCCACTTGGCTGCCAGAATGCCGTGCTTCAGCACAGACCAGAAAGGCATTGTGATAAGCGTATCCCCGGTATAGTCAGGGGTTAATGGGAGTCGTCCCCGTCCCCCCAGTATACGGCCAGAACCATGGACCCGGTACTTGTGGTTCGGACTCTCTCCAACCAGCCATAATGTTGTGAGAGTGAAATTATGTCTAAGTCCAGCTTTGGTACATTAGAAGCAACTCTGAAACTTAACCTAAGCGTTTTTCGAAGCTACTTTTTGGCTAACTTCTTATAGGAAGGTCTAGGAGCTCTGAAAATGAACGTGCGCGTCTTTCACTCTTCCCGAGGGACTTAGAAGAATTTTGTGATATTTTTTATTAAATGGTGTATAAGGGTATATATATAAATTTATTTTATGCACTGTATATGAGCTTGCGATTTCTAAGTCTGTGGTTCCGAGAGGGGGTAACCAGGCTCACTAATAAAGGTCAAGCCACTTGGCTGCCAGAATGCCCTGCTTCAGCACAGACCAGAAAGGCATTGTGATAAGCGTATCCCCGGTATAGTCAGGGGTTAATGGGAGTCGTCCCCGTCCCCCCAGTATACGGCCAGAACCATGGACCCGGTACTTGTGGTTCGGACTGTCTCCAACCAGCCATAATGTTGTGAGAGTGAAATTATGTCTAAGTCCAGCTTTGGTACATTAGAAGCAACTCTGAAACTTAACCTAAGCGTTTTTCGAAGCTACTTTTTGGCTAACTTCTTATAGGAAGGTCTAGGAGCTCTGAAAATGGACGTGCGCGTCTTTCACTCTTCCCGAGGGACTTAGAAGAATTTTGTGATATTTTTTATTAAATGGTGTATAAGGGTATATATATAAATATATTTTATGCACTGTATATGAGCTGGCGATTTCTAAGTCTGTGGTTCCGAGAGGGGGTAACCAGGCTCACTAATAAAGGTCAAGCCACTTGGCTGCCAGAATGCCCTGCTTCAGCACAGACCAGAAAGGCATTGTGATAAGCGTATCCCCGGTATAGTCAGGGGTTAATGGGAGTCGTCCCCGTCCCCCCAGTATACGGCCAGAACCATGGACCCGGTACTTGTGGTTCGGACTCTCTCCAACCAGCCATAATGTTGTGAGAGTGAAATTATGTCTAAGTCCAGCTTTGGTACATTAGAAGCAACTCTGAAACTTAACCTAAGCGTTTTTCGAAGCTACTTTTTGGCTAACTTCTTATAGGAAGG
Organism: Ascaphus truei; assembly: GCF_040206685.1. Taxonomy (NCBI): domain Eukaryota; kingdom Metazoa; phylum Chordata; class Amphibia; order Anura; family Ascaphidae; genus Ascaphus; species Ascaphus truei. The sequence goes on along the minus strand of NW_027457182.1, from coordinate 100,463 downwards.
TCTAGGAGCTCTGAAAATGAACGTGCGCGTCTTTCACTCTTCCCGAGGGACTTAGAAGAAATTTGTGATATTTTTTATTAAAATGGTGTATAAGGGTATATATATAAATATATTTTATGCACTGTATATGAGCTGGCGATTTCTAAGTCTGTGGTTCCGAGAGGGGGTAACCAGGCTCACTAATAAAGGTCAAGCCACTTGGCTGCCAGAATGCCCTGCTTCAGCACAGACCAGAAAGGCATTGTGATAAGCGTATCCCCGGTATAGTCAGGGGTTAATGGGAGTCGTCCCCGTCCCCCCAGTATACGGCCAGAACCATGGACCCGGTACTTGTGGTTCGGACTGTCTCCAACCAGCCATAATGTTGTGAGAGTGAAATTATGTCTAAGTCCAGCTTTGGTACATTAGAAGCAACTCTGAAACTTAACCTAAGCGTTTTTCGAAGCTACTTTTTGGCTAACTTCTTATAGGAAGGTCTAGGAGCTCTGAAAATGAACGTGCGCGTCTTTCACTCTTCCCGAGGGACTTAGAAGAATTTTGTGATATTTTTTATTAAAATGGTGTATAAGGGTATATATATAAATATATTTTATGCACTGTATATGAGCTGGCGATTTCTAAGTCTGTGGTTCCGAGAGGGGGTAACCAGGCTCACTAATAAAGGTCAAGCCACTTGGCTGCCAGAATGCCCTGCTTCAGCACAGACCAGAAAGGCATTGTGATAAGCGTATCCCCGGTATAGTCAGGGGTTAATGGGAGTCGTCCCCGTCCCCCCAGTATACGGCCAGAACCATGGACCCGGTACTTGTGGTTCGGACTCTCTCCAACCAGCCATAATGTTGTGAGAGTGAAATTATGTCTAAGTCCAGCTTTGGTACATTAGAAGCAACTCTGAAACTTAACCTAAGCGTTTTTCGAAGCTACTTTTTGGCTAACTTCTTATAGGAAGGTCTAGGAGCTCTGAAAATGAACGTGCGCGTCTTTCACTCTTCCCGAGGGACTTAGAAGAAATTTGTGATATTTTTTATTAAAATGGTGTATAAGGGTATATATATATAAATATATTTTATGCACTGTATATGAGCTGGCGATTTCTAAGTCTGTGGTTCCGAGAGGGGGTAACAAGGCTCACTAATAAAGGTCAAGCCACTTGGCTGCCAGAATGCCCTGCTTCAGCACAGACCAGAAAGGCATTGTGATAAGCGTATCCCCGGTATAGTCAGGGGTTAATGGGAGTCGTCCCCGTCCCCCCAGTATACGGCCAGAACCATGGACCCGGTACTTGTGGTTCGGACTGTCTCCAACCAGCCATAATGTTGTGAGAGTGAAATTATGTCTAAGTCCAGCTTTGGTACATTAGAAGCAACTCTGAAACTTAACCTAAGCGTTTTTCGAAGCTACTTTTTGGCTAACTTCTTATAGGAAGGTCTAGGAGCTCTGAAAATGAACGTGCGCGTCTTTCACTCTTCCCGAGGGACTTAGAAGAATTTTGTGATATTTTTTATTAAAATGGTGTATAAGGGTATATATATAAATATATTTTATGCACTGTATATGAGCTGGCGATTTCTAAGTCTGTGGTTCCGAGAGGGGGTAACCAGGCTCACTAATAAAGGTCAAGCCACTTGGCTGCCAGAATGCCCTGCTTCAGCACAGACCAGAAAGGCATTGTGATAAGCGTATCCCCGGTATAGTCAGGGGTTAATGGGAGTCGTCCCCGTCCCCCCAGTATACGGCCAGAACCATGGACCCGGTACTTGTGGTTCGGACTCTCTCCAACCAGCCATAATGTTGTGAGAGTGAAATTATGTCTAAGTCCAGCTTTGGTACATTAGAAGCAACTCTGAAACTTAACCTAAGCGTTTTTCGAAGCTACTTTTTGGCTAACTTCTTATAGGAAGGTCTAGGAGCTCTGAAAATGAACGTGCGCGTCTTTCACTCTTCCCGAGGGACTTAGAAGAATTTTGTGATATTTTTTATTAAATGGTGTATAAGGGTATATATATAAATATATTTTATGCACTGTATATGAGCTGGCGATTTCTAAGTCTGTGGTTCCGAGAGGGGGTAACCAGGCTCACTAATAAAGGTCAAGCCACTTGGCTGCCAGAATGCCGTGCTTCAGCACAGACCAGAAAGGCATTGTGATAAGCGTATCCCCGGTATAGTCAGGGGTTAATGGGAGTCGTCCCCGTCCCCCCAGTATACGGCCAGAACCATGGACCCGGTACTTGTGGTTCGGACTCTCTCCAACCAGCCATAATGTTGTGAGAGTGAAATTATGTCTAAGTCCAGCTTTGGTACATTAGAAGCAACTCTGAAACTTAACCTAAGCGTTTTTCGAAGCTACTTTTTGGCTAACTTCTTATAGGAAGGTCTAGGAGCTCTGAAAATGAACGTGCGCGTCTTTCACTCTTCCCGAGGGACTTAGAAGAATTTTGTGATATTTTTTATTAAATGGTGTATAAGGGTATATATATAAATTTATTTTATGCACTGTATATGAGCTTGCGATTTCTAAGTCTGTGGTTCCGAGAGGGGGTAACCAGGCTCACTAATAAAGGTCAAGCCACTTGGCTGCCAGAATGCCCTGCTTCAGCACAGACCAGAAAGGCATTGTGATAAGCGTATCCCCGGTATAGTCAGGGGTTAATGGGAGTCGTCCCCGTCCCCCCAGTATACGGCCAGAACCATGGACCCGGTACTTGTGGTTCGGACTGTCTCCAACCAGCCATAATGTTGTGAGAGTGAAATTATGTCTAAGTCCAGCTTTGGTACATTAGAAGCAACTCTGAAACTTAACCTAAGCGTTTTTCGAAGCTACTTTTTGGCTAACTTCTTATAGGAAGGTCTAGGAGCTCTGAAAATGAACGTGCGCGTCTTTCACTCTTCCCGAGGGACTTAGAAGAATTTTGTGATATTTTTTATTAAATGGTGTATAAGGGTATATATAAATATATTTTATGCACTGTATATGAGCTGGCGATTTCTAAGTCTGTGGTTCCGAGAGGGGGTAACCAGGCTCACTAATAAAGGTCAAGCCACTTGGCTGCCAGAATGCCCTGCTTCAGCACAGACCAGAAAGGCATTGTGATAAGCGTATCCCCGGTATAGTCAGGGGTTAATGGGAGTCGTCCCCGTCCCCCCAGTATACGGCCAGAACCATGGACCCGGTACTTGTGGTTCGGACTCTCTCCAACCAGCCATAATGTTGTGAGAGTGAAATTATGTCTAAGTCCAGCTTTGGTACATTAGAAGCAACTCTGAAACTTAACCTAAGCGTTTTTCGAAGCTACTTTTTGGCTAACTTCTTATAGGAAGGTCTAGGAGCTCTGAAAATGAACGTGCGCGTCTTTCACTCTTCCCGAGGGACTTAGAAGAAATTTGTGATATTTTTTATTAAAATGGTGTATAAGGGTATATATATAAATATATTTTATGCACTGTATATGAGCTGGCGATTTCTAAGTCTGTGGTTCCGAGAGGGGGTAACCAGGCTCACTAATAAAGGTCAAGCCACTTGGCTGCCAGAATGCCCTGCTTCAGCACAGACCAGAAAGGCATTGTGATAAGCGTATCCCCGGTATAGTCAGGGGTTAATGGGAGTCGTCCCCGTCCCCCCAGTATACGGCCAGAACCATGGACCCGGTACTTGTGGTTCGGACTGTCTCCAACCAGCCATAATGTTGTGAGAGTGAAATTATGTCTAAGTCCAGCTTTGGTACATTAGAAGCAACTCTGAAACTTAACCTAAGCGTTTTTCGAAGCTACTTTTTGGCTAACTTCTTATAGGAAGGTCTAGGAGCTCTGAAAATGAACGTGCGCGTCTTTCACTCTTCCCGAGGGACTTAGAAGAATTTTGTGATATTTTTTATTAAAATGGTGTATAAGGGTATATATATAAATATATTTTATGCACTGTATATGAGCTGGCGATTTCTAAGTCTGTGGTTCCGAGAGGGGGTAACCAGGCTCACTAATAAAGGTCAAGCCACTTGGCTGCCAGAATGCCCTGCTTCAGCACAGACCAGAAAGGCATTGTGATAAGCGTATCCCCGGTATAGTCAGGGGTTAATGGGAGTCGTCCCCGTCCCCCCAGTATACGGCCAGAACCATGGACCCGGTACTTGTGGTTCGGACTCTCTCCAACCAGCCATAATGTTGTGAGAGTGAAATTATGTCTAAGTCCAGCTTTGGTACATTAGAAGCAACTCTGAAACTTAACCTAAGCGTTTTTCGAAGCTACTTTTTGGCTAACTTCTTATAGGAAGGTCTAGGAGCTCTGAAAATGAACGTGCGCGTCTTTCACTCTTCCCGAGGGACTTAGAAGAATTTTGTGATATTTTTTATTAAATGGTGTATAAGGGTATATATATAAATATATTTTATGCACTGTATATGAGCTGGCGATTTCTAAGTCTGTGGTTCCGAGAGGGGGTAACCAGGCTCACTAATAAAGGTCAAGCCACTTGGCTGCCAGAATGCCGTGCTTCAGCACAGACCAGAAAGGCATTGTGATAAGCGTATCCCCGGTATAGTCAGGGGTTAATGGGAGTCGTCCCCGTCCCCCCAGTATACGGCCAGAACCATGGACCCGGTACTTGTGGTTCGGACTCTCTCCAACCAGCCATAATGTTGTGAGAGTGAAATTATGTCTAAGTCCAGCTTTGGTACATTAGAAGCAACTCTGAAACTTAACCTAAGCGTTTTTCGAAGCTACTTTTTGGCTAACTTCTTATAGGAAGGTCTAGGAGCTCTGAAAATGAACGTGCGCGTCTTTCACTCTTCCCGAGGGACTTAGAAGAATTTTGTGATATTTTTTATTAAATGGTGTATAAGGGTATATATATAAATATATTTTATGCACTGTATATGAGCTGGCGATTTCTAAGTCTGTGGTTCCGAGAGGGGGTAACCAGGCTCACTAATAAAGGTCAAGCCACTTGGCTGCCAGAATGCCGTGCTTCAGCACAGACCAGAAAGGCATTGTGATAAGCGTATCCCCGGTATAGTCAGGGGTTAATGGGAGTCGTCCCCGTCCCCCCAGTATACGGCCAGAACCATGGACCCGGTACTTGTGGTTCGGACTGTCTCCAACCAGCCATAATGTTGTGAGAGTGAAATTATGTCTAAGTCCAGCTTTGGTACATTAGAAGCAACTCTGAAACTTAACCTAAGCGTTTTTCGAAGCTACTTTTTGGCTAACTTCTTATAGGAAGGTCTAGGAGCTCTGAAAATGAACGTGCGCGTCTTTCACTCTTCCCGAGGGACTTAGAAGAATTTTGTGATATTTTTTATTAAATGGTGTATAAGGGTATATATATAAATATATTTTATGCACTGTATATGAGCTGGCGATTTCTAAGTCTGTGGTTCCGAGAGGGGGTAACCAGGCTCACTAATAAAGGTCAAGCCACTTGGCTGCCAGAATGCCCTGCTTCAGCACAGACCAGAAAGGCATTGTGATAAGCGTATCCCCGGTATAGTCAGGGGTTAATGGGAGTCGTCCCCGTCCCCCCAGTATACGGCCAGAACCATGGACCCGGTACTTGTGGTTCGGACTCTCTCCAACCAGCCATAATGTTGTGAGAGTGAAATTATGTCTAAGTCCAGCTTTGGTACATTAGAAGCAACTCTGAAACTTAACCTAAGCGTTTTTCGAAGCTACTTTTTGGCTAACGTCTTAGAGGAAGGTCTAGGAGCTCTGAAAATGAACGTGCGCGTCTTTCACTCTTCCCGAGGGACTTAGAAGAATTTTGTGATATTTTTTATTAAAATGGTGTATAAGGGTATATATATAAATATATTTTATGCACTGTATATGAGCTGGCGATTTCTAAGTCTGTGGTTCCGAGAGGGGGTAACCAGGCTCACTAATAAAGGTCAAGCCACTTGGCTGCCAGAATGCCGTGCTTCAGCACAGACCAGAAAGGCATTGTGATAAGCGTATCCCCGGTATAGTCAGGGGTTAATGGGAGTCGTCCCCGTCCCCCCAGTATACGGCCAGAACCATGGACCCGGTACTTGTGGTTCGGACTCTCTCCAACCAGCCATAATGTTGTGAGAGTGAAATTATGTCTAAGTCCAGCTTTGGTACATTAGAAGCAACTCTGAAACTTAACCTAAGCGTTTTTCGAAGCTACTTTTTGGCTTACTTCTTATAGGAAGGTCTAGGAGCTCTGAAAATGAACGTGCGCGTCTTCCACTCTTCCCGAGGGACTTAGAAGAAATTTGTGATATTTTTTATTAAAATGGTGTATAAGGGTATATATACAGTATAAATATATTTTATGCCCTGTATATGAGCTGGCGATTTCTAAGTCTGTGGTTCCGAGAGGGGGTAACCAGGCTCACTAATAAAGGTCAAGCCACTTGGCTGCCAGAATGCCCTGCTTCAGCACAGACCAGAAAGGCATTGTGATAAGCGTATCCCCGGTATAGTCAGGGGTTAATGGGAGTCGTCCCCGTCCCCCCAGTATACGGCCAGAACCATGGACCCGGTACTTGTGGTTCGGACTGTCTCCAACCAGCCATAATGTTGTGAGAGTGAAATTATGTCTAAGTCCAGCTTTGGTACATTAGAAGCAACTCTGAAACTTAACCTAAGCGTTTTTCGAAGCTACTTTTTGGCTAACTTCTTATAGGAAGGTCTAGGAGCTCTGAAAATGAACGTGCGCGTCTTTCACTCTTCCCGAGGGACTTAGAAGAATTTTGTGATATTTTTTATTAAAATGGTGTATAAGGGTATATATATAAATATATTTTATGCACTGTATATGAGCTGGCGATTTCTAAGTCTGTGGTTCCGAGAGGGGGTAACCAGGCTCACTAATAAAGGTCAAGCCACTTGGCTGCCAGAATGCCCTGCTTCAGCACAGACCAGAAAGGCATTGTGATAAGCGTATCCCCGGTATAGTCAGGGGTTAATGGGAGTCGTCCCCGTCCCCCCAGTATACGGCCAGAACCATGGACCCGGTACTTGTGGTTCGGACTCTCTCCAACCAGCCATAATGTTGTGAGAGTGAAATTATGTCTAAGTCCAGCTTTGGTACATTAGAAGCAACTCTGAAACTTAACCTAAGCGTTTTTCGAAGCTACTTTTTGGCTAACTTCTTATAGGAAGGTCTAGGAGCTCTGAAAATGAACATGCGCGTCTTTCACTCTTCCCGAGGGACTTAGAAGAAATTTGTGATATTTTTTATTAAAATGGTGTATAAGGGTATATATATAAATATATTTTATGCACTGTATATGAGCTGGCGATTTCTAAGTCTGTGGTTCCGAGAGGGGGTAACCAGGCTCACTAATAAAGGTCAAGCCACTTGGCTGCCAGAATGCCCTGCTTCAGCACAGACCAGAAAGGCATTGTGATAAGCGTATCCCCGGTATAGTCAGGGGTTAATGGGAGTCGTCCCCGTCCCCCCAGTATACGGCCAGAACCATGGACCCGGTACTTGTGGTTCGGACTGTCTCCAACCAGCCATAATGTTGTGAGAGTGAAATTATGTCTAAGTCCAGCTTTGGTACATTAGAAGCAACTCTGAAACTTAACCTAAGCGTTTTTCGAAGCTACTTTTTGGCTAACTTCTTATAGGAAGGTCTAGGAGCTCTGAAAATGAACGTGCGCGTCTTTCACTCTTCCCGAGGGACTTAGAAGAATTTTGTGATATTTTTTATTAAAATGGTGTATAAGGGTATATATATAAATATATTTTATGCACTGTATATGAGCTGGCGATTTCTAAGTCTGTGGTTCCGAGAGGGGGTAACCAGGCTCACTAATAAAGGTCAAGCCACTTGGCTGCCAGAATGCCCTGCTTCAGCACAGACCAGAAAGGCATTGTGATAAGCGTATCCCCGGTATAGTCAGGGGTTAATGGGAGTCGTCCCCGTCCCCCCAGTATACGGCCAGAACCATGGACCCGGTACTTGTGGTTCGGACTCTCTCCAACCAGCCATAATGTTGTGAGAGTGAAATTATGTCTAAGTCCAGCTTTGGTACATTAGAAGCAACTCTGAAACTTAACCTAAGCGTTTTTCGAAGCTACTTTTTGGCTAACTTCTTATAGGAAGGTCTAGGAGCTCTGAAAATGAACGTGCGCGTCTTTCACTCTTCCCGAGGGACTTAGAAGAATTTTGTGATATTTTTTATTAAATGGTGTATAAGGGTATATATATAAATATATTTTATGCACTGTATATGAGCTGGCGATTTCTAAGTCTGTGGTTCCGAGAGGGGGTAACCAGGCTCACTAATAAAGGTCAAGCCACTTGGCTGCCAGAATGCCGTGCTTCAGCACAGACCAGAAAGGCATTGTGATAAGCGTATCCCCGGTATAGTCAGGGGTTAATGGGAGTCGTCCCCGTCCCCCCAGTATACGGCCAGAACCATGGACCCGGTACTTGTGGTTCGGACTGTCTCCAACCAGCCATAATGTTGTGAGAGTGAAATTATGTCTAAGTCCAGCTTTGGTACATTAGAAGCAACTCTGAAACTTAACCTAAGCGTTTTTCGAAGCTACTTTTTGGCTAACTTCTTATAGGAAGGTCTAGGAGCTCTGAAAATGAACGTGCGCGTCTTTCACTCTTCCCGAGGGACTTAGAAGAATTTTGTGATATTTTTTATTAAATGGTGTATAAGGGTATATATATAAATATATTTTATGCACTGTATATGAGCTGGCGATTTCTAAGTCTGTGGTTCCGAGAGGGGGTAACCAGGCTCACTAATAAAGGTCAAGCCACTTGGCTGCCAGAATGCCCTGCTTCAGCACAGACCAGAAAGGCATTGTGATAAGCGTATCCCCGGTATAGTCAGGGGTTAATGGGAGTCGTCCCCGTCCCCCCAGTATACGGCCAGAACCATGGACCCGGTACTTGTGGTTCGGACTCTCTCCAACCAGCCATAATGTTGTGAGAGTGAAATTATGTCTAAGTCCAGCTTTGGTACATTAGAAGCAACTCTGAAACTTAACCTAAGCGTTTTTCGAAGCTACTTTTTGGCTAACTTCTTATAGGAAGGTCTAGGAGCTCTGAAAATGAACGTGCGCGTCTTTCACTCTTCCCGAGGGACTTAGAAGAATTTTGTGATATTTTTTATTAAATGGTGTATAAGGGTATATATATAAATTTATTTTATGCACTGTATATGAGCTGGCGATTTCTAAGTCTGTGGTTCCGAGAGGGGGTAACCAGGCTCACTAATAAAGGTCAAGCCACTTGGCTGCCAGAATGCCGTGCTTCAGCACAGACCAGAAAGGCATTGTGATAAGCGTATCCCCGGTATAGTCAGGGGTTAATGGGAGTCGTCCCCGTCCCCCCAGTATACGGCCAGAACCATGGACCCGGTACTTGTGGTTCGGACTGTCTCCAACCAGCCATAATGTTGTGAGAGTGAAATTATGTCTAAGTCCAGCTTTGGTACATTAGAAGCAACTCTGAAACTTAACCTAAGCGTTTTTCGAAGCTACTTTTTGGCTAACTTCTTATAGGAAGGTCTAGGAGCTCTGAAAATGAACGTGCGCGTCTTTCACTCTTCCCGAGGGACTTAGAAGAATTTTGTGATATTTTTTATTAAATGGTGTATAAGGGTATATATATAAATATATTTTATGCACTGTATATGAGCTGGCGATTTCTAAGTCTGTGGTTCCGAGAGGGGGTAACCAGGCTCACTAATAAAGGTCAAGCCACTTGGCTGCCAGAATGCCCTGCTTCAGCACAGACCAGAAAGGCATTGTGATAAGCGTATCCCCGGTATAGTCAGGGGTTAATGGGAGTCGTCCCCGTCCCCCCAGTATACGGCCAGAACCATGGACCCGGTACTTGTGGTTCGGACTCTCTCCAACCAGCCATAATGTTGTGAGAGTGAAATTATGTCTAAGTCCAGCTTTGGTACATTAGAAGCAACTCTGAAACTTAACCTAAGCGTTTTTCGAAGCTACTTTTTGGCTAACTTCTTATAGGAAGGTCTAGGAGCTCTGAAAATGAACGTGCGCGTCTTTCACTCTTCCCGAGGGACTTAGAAGAATTTTGTGATATTTTTTATTAAAATGGTGTATAAGGGTATATATATAAATATATTTTATGCACTGTATATGAGCTGGCGATTTCTAAGTCTGTGGTTCCGAGAGGGGGTAACCAGGCTCACTAATAAAGGTCAAGCCACTTGGCTGCCAGAATGCCCTGCTTCAGCACAGACCAGAAAGGCATTGTGATAAGCGTATCCCCGGTATAGTCAGGGGTTAATGGGAGTCGTCCCCGTCCCCCCAGTATACGGCCAGAACCATGGACCCGGTACTTGTGGTTCGGACTCTCTCCAACCAGCCATAATGTTGTGAGAGTGAAATTATGTCTAAGTCCAGCTTTGGTACATTAGAAGCAACTCTGAAACTTAACCTAAGCGTTTTTCGAAGCTACTTTTTGGCTAACTTCTTATAGGAAGGTCTAGGAGCTCTGAAAATGAACGTGCGCGTCTTTCACTCTTCCCGAGGGACTTAGAAGAATTTTGTGATATTTTTTATTAAATGGTGTATAAGGGTATATATATAAATATATCTTATGCACTGTATATGAGCTGGCGATTTCTAAGTCTGTGGTTCCGAGAGGGGGTAACCAGGCTCACTAATAAAGGTCAAGCCACTTGGCTGCCAGAATGCCGTGCTTCAGCACAGACCAGAAAGGCATTGTGATAAGCGTATCCCCGGTATAGTCAGGGGTTAATGGGAGTCGTCCCCGTCCCCCCAGTATACGGCCAGAACCATGGACCCGGTACTTGTGGTTCGGACTGTCTCCAACCAGCCATAATGTTGTGAGAGTGAAATTGTGTCTAAGTCCAGCTTTGGTACATTAGAAGCAACTCTGAAACTTAACCTAAGCGTTTTTCGAAGCTACTTTTTGGCTAACTTCTTATAGGAAGGTCTAGGAGCTCTGAAAATGAACGTGCGCGTCTTTCACTCTTCCCGAGGGACTTAGAAGAATTTTGTGATATTTTTTATTAAATGGTGTATAAGGGTATATATATAAATATATTTTATGCACTGTATATGAGCTGGCGATTTCTAAGTCTGTGGTTCCGAGAGGGGGTAACCAGGCTCACTAATAAAGGTCAAGCCACTTGGCTGCCAGAATGCCGTGCTTCAGCACAGACCAGAAAGGCATTGTGATAAGCGTATCCCCGGTATAGTCAGGGGTTTATGGGAGTCGTCCCCGTCCCCCCAGTATACGGCCAGAACCATGGACCCGGTACTTGTGGTTCGGACTGTCTCCAACCAGCCATAATGTTGTGAGAGTGAAATTATGTCTAAGTCCAGCTTTGGTACATTAGAAGCAACTCTGAAACTTAACCTAAGCGTTTTTCGAAGCTACTTTTTGGCTTTCTTATAGGAAGGTCTAGGAGCTCTGAAAATGAACGTGCGCGTCTTTCACTCTTCCCGAGGGACTTAGAAGAATTTTGTGATATTTTTTATTAAAATGGTGTATAAGGGTATATATATAAATATATTTTATGCACTGTATATGAGCTGGCGATTTCTAAGTCTGTGGTTCCGAGAGGGGGTAACCAGGCTCACTAATAAAGGTCAAGCCACTTGGCTGACAGAATGCCGTGCTTCAGCACAGACCAGAAAGGCATTGTGATAAGCGTATCCCCGGTATAGTCAGGGGTTAATGGGAGTCGTCCCCGTCCCCCCAGTATACGGCCAGAACCATGGACCCGGTACTTGTGGTTCGGACTGTCTCCAACTAGCCATAATGTTGTGAGAGTGAAATTATGTCTAAGTCCAGCTTTGGTACATTAGAAGCAACTCTGAAACTTAACCTAAGCATTTTTCGAAGCTACTTTTTGGCTAACGTCTTATAGGAAGGTCTAGGAGCTCTGAAAATGAACGTGCGCGTCTTTCACTCTTCCCGAGGGACTTAGAAGAATTTTGTGATATTTTTTATTAAAATGGTGTATAAGGGTATATATATAAATATATTTTATGCACTGTATATGAGCTGGCGATTTCTAAGTCTGTGGTTCCGAGAGGGGGTAACCAGGCTCACTAATAAAGGTCAAGCCACTTGGCTGCCAGAATGCCCTGCTTCAGCACAGACCAGAAAGGCATTGTGATAAGCGTATCCACGGTATAGTCAGGGGTTAATGGGAGTCGTCCCCGTCCCCCCAGTATACGGCCAGAACCATGGACCCGGTACTTGTGGTTCGGACTCTCTCCAACCAGCCATAATGTTGTGAGAGTGAAATTATGTCTAAGTCCAGCTTTGGTACATTAGAAGCAACTCTGAAACTTAACCTAAGCGTTTTTCGAAGCTACTTTTTGGCTTACTTCTTATAGGAAGGTCTAGGAGCTCTGAAAATGAACGTGCGCGTCTTCCACTCTTCCCGAGGGACTTAGAAGAAATTTGTGATATTTTTTATTAAAATGGTGTATAAGGGTATATATACAGTATAAATATATTTTATGCACTGTATATGAGCTGGCGATTTCTAAGTCTGTGGTTCCGAGAGGGGGTAACCAGGCTCACTAATAAAGGTCAAGCCACTTGGCTGCCAGAATGCCCTGCTTCAGCACAGACCAGAAAGGCATTGTGATAAGCGTATCCCCGGTATAGTCAGGGGTTAATGGGAGTCGTCCCCGTCCCCCCAGTATACGGCCAGAACCATGGACCCGGTACTTGTGGTTCGGACTGTCTCCAACCAGCCATAATGTTGTGAGAGTGAAATTATGTCTAAGTCCAGCTTTGGTACATTAGAAGCAACTCTGAAACTTAACCTAAGCGTTTTTCGAAGCTACTTTTTGGCTAACTTCTTATAGGAAGGTCTAGGAGCTCTGAAAATGAACGTGCGCGTCTTTCACTCTTCCCGAGGGACTTAGAAGAATTTTGTGATATTTTTTATTAAATGGTGTATAAGGGTATATATATAAATATATTTTATGCACTGTATATGAGCTGGCGATTTCTAAGTCTGTGGTTCCGAGAGGGGGTAACCAGGCTCACTAATAAAGGTCAAGCCACTTGGCTGCCAGAATGCCGTGCTTCAGCACAGACCAGAAAGGCATTGTGATAAGCGTATCCCCGGTATAGTCAGGGGTTTATGGGAGTCGTCCCCGTCCCCCCAGTATACGGCCAGAACCATGGACCCGGTACTTGTGGTTCGGACTGTCTCCAACCAGCCATAATGTTGTGAGAGTGAAATTATGTCTAAGTCCAGCTTTGGTACATTAGAAGCAACTCTGAAACTTAACCTAAGCGTTTTTCGAAGCTACTTTTTGGCTTTCTTATAGGAAGGTCTAGGAGCTCTGAAAATGAACGTGCGCGTCTTTCACTCTTCCCGAGGGACTTAGAAGAATTTTGTGATATTTTTTATTAAAATGGTGTATAAGGGTATATATATAAATATATTTTATGCACTGTATATGAGCTGGCGATTTCTAAGTCTGTGGTTCCGAGAGGGGGTAACCAGGCTCACTAATAAAGGTCAAGCCACTTGGCTGACAGAATGCCGTGCTTCAGCACAGACCAGAAAGGCATTGTGATAAGCGTATCCCCGGTATAGTCAGGGGTTAATGGGAGTCGTCCCCGTCCCCCCAGTATACGGCCAGAACCATGGACCCGGTACTTGTGGTTCGGACTGTCTCCAACTAGCCATAATGTTGTGAGAGTGAAATTATGTCTAAGTCCAGCTTTGGTACATTAGAAGCAACTCTGAAACTTAACCTAAGCATTTTTCGAAGCTACTTTTTGGCTAACGTCTTATAGGAAGGTCTAGGAGCTCTGAAAATGAACGTGCGCGTCTTTCACTCTTCCCGAGGGACTTAGAAGAATTTTGTGATATTTTTTATTAAAATGGTGTATAAGGGTATATATATAAATATATTTTATGCACTGTATATGAGCTGGCGATTTCTAAGTCTGTGGTTCCGAGAGGGGGTAACCAGGCTCACTAATAAAGGTCAAGCCACTTGGCTGCCAGAATGCCCTGCTTCAGCACAGACCAGAAAGGCATTGTGATAAGCGTATCCCCGGTATAGTCAGGGGTTAATGGGAGTCGTCCCCGTCCCCCCAGTATACGGCCAGAACCATGGACCCGGTACTTGTGGTTCGGACTCTCTCCAACCAGCCATAATGTTGTGAGAGTGAAATTATGTCTAAGTCCAGCTTTGGTACATTAGAAGCAACTCTGAAACTTAACCTAAGCGTTTTTCGAAGCTACTTTTTGGCTTACTTCTTATAGGAAGGTCTAGGAGCTCTGAAAATGAACGTGCGCGTCTTCCACTCTTCCCGAGGGACTTAGAAGAAATTTGTGATATTTTTTATTAAAATGGTGTATAAGGGTATATATACAGTATAAATATATTTTATGCACTGTATATGAGCTGGCGATTTCTAAGTCTGTGGTTCCGAGAGGGGGTAACCAGGCTCACTAATAAAGGTCAAGCCACTTGGCTGCCAGAATGCCCTGCTTCAGCACAGACCAGAAAGGCATTGTGATAAGCGTATCCCCGGTATAGTCAGGGGTTAATGGGAGTCGTCCCCGTCCCCCCAGTATACGGCCAGAACCATGGACCCGGTACTTGTGGTTCGGACTGTCTCCAACCAGCCATAATGTTGTGAGAGTGAAATTATGTCTAAGTCCAGCTTTGGTACATTAGAAGCAACTCTGAAACTTAACCTAAGCGTTTTTCGAAGCTACTTTTTGGCTAACTTCTTATAGGAAGGTCTAGGAGCTCTGAAAATGAACGTGCGCGTCTTTCACTCTTCCCGAGAGACTTAGAAGAATTTTGTGATATTTTTTATTAAATGGTGTATAAGGGTATATATATAAATTTATTTTATGCACTGTATATGAGCTGGCGATTTCTAAGTCTGTGGTTCCGAGAGGGGGTAACCAGGCTTACTAATAAAGGTCAAGCCACTTGGCTGCCAGAATGCCCTGCTTCAGCACAGACCAGAAAGGCATTGTGATAAGCGTATCCCCGGTATAGTCAGGGGTTAATGGGAGTCGTCCCCGTCCCCCCAGTATACGGCCAGAACCATGGACCCGGTACTTGTGGTTCGGACTCTCTCCAACCAGCCATAATGTTGTGAGAGTGAAATTATGTCTAAGTCCAGCTTTGGTACATTAGAAGCAACTCTGAAACTTAACCTAAGCGTTTTTCGAAGCTACTTTTTGGCTAACTTCTTATAGGAAGGTCTAGGAGCTCTGAAAATGAACGTGCGCGTCTTTCACTCTTCCCGAGGGACTTAGAAGAATTTTGTGATATTTTTTATTAAATGGTGTATAAGGGTATATATATAAATATATTTTATGCACTGTATATGAGCTGGCGATTTCTAAGTCTGTGGTTCCGAGAGGGGGTAACCAGGCTCACTAATAAAGGTCAAGCCACTTGGCTGCCAGAATGCCCTGCTTCAGCACAGACCAGAAAGGCATTGTGATAAGCGTATCCCCGGTATAGTCAGGGGTTAATGGGAGTCGTCCCCGTCCCCCCAGTATACGGCCAGAACCATGGACCCGGTACTTGTGGTTCGGACTCTCTCCAACCAGCCATAATGTTGTGAGAGTGAAATTATGTCTAAGTCCAGCTTTGGTACATTAGAAGCAACTCTGAAACTTAACCTAAGCGTTTTTCGAAGCTACTTTTTGGCTTACTTCTTATAGGAAGGTCTAGGAGCTCTGAAAATGAACGTGCGCGTCTTCCACTCTTCCCGAGGGACTTAGAAGAAATTTGTGATATTTTTTATTAAAATGGTGTATAAGGGTATATATACAGTATAAATATATTTTATGCACTGTATATGAGCTGGCGATTTCTAAGTCTGTGGTTCCGAGAGGGGGTAACCAGGCTCACTAATAAAGGTCAAGCCACTTGGCTGCCAGAATGCCCTGCTTCAGCACAGACCAGAAAGGCATTGTGATAAGCGTATCCCCGGTATAGTCAGGGGTTAATGGGAGTCGTCCCCGTCCCCCCAGTATACGGCCAGAACCATGGACCCGGTACTTGTGGTTCGGACTGTCTCCAACCAGCCATAATGTTGTGAGAGTGAAATTATGTCTAAGTCCAGCTTTGGTACATTAGAAGCAACTCTGAAACTTAACCTAAGCGTTTTTCGAAGCTACTTTTTGGCTAACTTCTTATAGGAAGGTCTAGGAGCTCTGAAAATGAACGTGCGCGTCTTTCACTCTTCCCGAGAGACTTAGAAGAATTTTGTGATATTTTTTATTAAATGGTGTATAAGGGTATATATATAAATTTATTTTATGCACTGTATATGAGCTGGCGATTTCTAAGTCTGTGGTTCCGAGAGGGGGTAACCAGGCTTACTAATAAAGGTCAAGCCACTTGGCTGCCAGAATGCCCTGCTTCAGCACAGACCAGAAAGGCATTGTGATAAGCGTATCCCCGGTATAGTCAGGGGTTAATGGGAGTCGTCCCCGTCCCCCCAGTATACGGCCAGAACCATGGACCCGGTACTTGTGGTTCGGACTCTCTCCAACCAGCCATAATGTTGTGAGAGTGAAATTATGTCTAAGTCCAGCTTTGGTACATTAGAAGCAACTCTGAAACTTAACCTAAGCGTTTTTCGAAGCTACTTTTTGGCTAACTTCTTATAGGAAGGTCTAGGAGCTCTGAAAATGAACGTGCGCGTCTTTCACTCTTCCCGAGGGACTTAGAAGAATTTTGTGATATTTTTTATTAAATGGTGTATAAGGGTATATATATAAATATATTTTATGCACTGTATATGAGCTGGCGATTTCTAAGTCTGTGGTTCCGAGAGGGGGTAACCAGGCTCACTAATAAAGGTCAAGCCACTTGGCTGCCAGAATGCCCTGCTTCAGCACAGACCAGAAAGGCATTGTGATAAGCGTATCCCCGGTATAGTCAGGGGTTAATGGGAGTCGTCCCCGTCCCCCCAGTATACGGCCAGAACCATGGACCCGGTACTTGTGGTTCGGACTCTCTCCAACCAGCCATAATGTTGTGAGAGTGAAATTATGTCTAAGTCCAGCTTTGGTACATTAGAAGCAACTCTGAAACTTAACCTAAGCGTTTTTCGAAGCTACTTTTTGGCTAACTTCTTATAGGAAGGTCTAGGAGCTCTGAAAATGAACGTGCGCGTCTTTCACTCTTCCCGAGGGACTTAGAAGAATTTTGTGATATTTTTTATTAAATGGTGTATAAGGGTATATATATAAATTTATTTTATGCACTGTATATGAGCTGGCGATTTCTAAGTCTGTGGTTCCGAGAGGGGGTAACCAGGCTCACTAATAAAGGTCAAGCCACTTGGCTGCCAGAATGCCCTGCTTCAGCACAGACCAGAAAGGCATTGTGATAAGCGTATCCCCGGTATAGTCAGGGGTTAATGGGAGTCGTCCCCGTCCCCCCAGTATACGGCCAGAACCATGGACCCGGTACTTGTGGTTCGGACTGTCTCCAACCAGCCATAATGTTGTGAGAGTGAAATTATGTCTAAGTCCAGCTTTGGTACATTAGAAGCAACTCTGAAACTTAACCTAAGCGTTTTTCGAAGCTACTTTTTGGCTAACTTCTTATAGGAAGGTCTAGGAGCTCTGAAAATGAACGTGCGCGTCTTTCACTCTTCCCGAGGGACTTAGAAGAATTTTGTGATATTTTTTATTAAATGGTGTATAAGGGTATATATATAAATATATTTTATGCACTGTATATGAGCTGGCGATTTCTAAGTCTGTGGTTCCGAGAGGGGGTAACCAGGCTCACTAATAAAGGTCAAGCCACTTGGCTGCCAGAATGCCCTGCTTCAGCACAGACCAGAAAGGCATTGTGATAAGCGTATCCCCGGTATAGTCAGGGGTTAATGGGAGTCGTCCCCGTCCCCCCAGTATACGGCCAGAACCATGGACCCGGTACTTGTGGTTCGGACTCTCTCCAACCAGCCATAATGTTGTGAGAGTGAAATTATGTCTAAGTCCAGCTTTGGTACATTAGAAGCAACTCTGAAACTTAACCTAAGCGTTTTTCGAAGCTACTTTTTGGCTAACTTCTTATAGGAAGGTCTAGGAGCTCTGAAAATGAACGTGCGCGTCTTTCACTCTTCCCGAGGGACTTAGAAGAATTTTGTGATATTTTTTATTAAAATGGTGTATAAGGGTATATATATAAATATATTTTATGCACTGTATATGAGCTGGCGATTTCTAAGTCTGTGGTTCCGAGAGGGGGTAACCAGGCTCACTAATAAAGGTCAAGCCACTTGGCTGCCAGAATGCCCTGCTTCAGCACAGACCAGAAAGGCATTGTGATAAGCGTATCCCCGGTATAGTCAGGGGTTAATGGGAGTCGTCCCCGTCCCCCCAGTATACGGCCAGAACCATGGACCCGGTACTTGTGGTTCGGACTCTCTCCAACCAGCCATAATGTTGTGAGAGTGAAATTATGTCTAAGTCCAGCTTTGGTACATTAGAAGCAACTCTGAAACTTAACCTAAGCGTTTTTCGAAGCTACTTTTTGGCTAACTTCTTATAGGAAGGTCTAGGAGCTCTGAAAATGAACGTGCGCGTGTTTCACTCTTCCCGAGGGACTTAGAAGAATTTTGTGATATTTTTTATTAAATGGTGTATAAGGGTATATATATAAATATATCTTATGCACTGTATATGAGCTGGCGATTTCTAAGTCTGTGGTTCCGAGAGGGGGTAACCAGGCTCACTAATAAAGGTCAAGCCACTTGGCTGCCAGAATGCCGTGCTTCAGCACAGACCAGAAAGGCATTGTGATAAGCGTATCCCCGGTATAGTCAGGGGTTAATGGGAGTCGTCCCCGTCCCCCCAGTATACGGCCAGAACCATGGACCCGGTACTTGTGGTTCGGACTCTCTCCAACCAGCCATAATGTTGTGAGAGTGAAATTATGTCTAAGTCCAGCTTTGGTACATTAGAAGCAACTCTGAAACTTAACCTAAGCGTTTTTCGAAGCTACTTTTTGGCTAACTTCTTATAGGAAGGTCTAGGAGCTCTGAAAATGAACGTGCGCGTCTTTCACTCTTCCCGAGGGACTTAGAAGAATTTTGTGATATTTTTTATTAAATGGTGTATAAGGGTATATATATAAATATATCTTATGCACTGTATATGAGCTGGCGATTTCTAAGTCTGTGGTTCCGAGAGGGGGTAACCAGGCTCACTAATAAAGGTCAAGCCACTTGGCTGCCAGAATGCCGTGCTTCAGCACAGACCAGAAAGGCATTGTGATAAGCGTATCCCCGGTATAGTCAGGGGTTAATGGGAGTCGTCCCCGTCCCCCCAGTATACGGCCAGAACCATGGACCCGGTACTTGTGGTTCGGACTGTCTCCAACCAGCCATAATGTTGTGAGAGTGAAATTATGTCTAAGTCCAGCTTTGGTACATTAGAAGCAACTCTGAAACTTAACCTAAGCGTTTTTCGAAGCTACTTTTTGGCTAACTTCTTATAGGAAGGTCTAGGAGCTCTGAAAATGAACGTGCGCGTCTTTCACTCTTCCCGAGGGACTTAGAAGAATTTTGTGATATTTTTTATTAAAATGGTGTATAAGGGTATATATATAAATATATTTTATGCACTGTATATGAGCTGGCGATTTCTAAGTCTGTGGTTCCGAGAGGGGGTAACCAGGCTCACTAATAAAGGTCAAGCCACTTGGCTGCCAGAATGCCCTGCTTCAGCACAGACCAGAAAGGCATTGTGATAAGCGTATCCCCGGTATAGTCAGGGGTTAATGGGAGTCGTCCCCGTCCCCCCAGTATACGGCCAGAACCATGGACCCGGTACTTGTGGTTCGGACTCTCTCCAACCAGCCATAATGTTGTGAGAGTGAAATTATGTCTAAGTCCAGCTTTGGTACATTAGAAGCAACTCTGAAACTTAACCTAAGCGTTTTTCGAAGCTACTTTTTGGCTAACTTCTTATAGGAAGGTCTAGGAGCTCTGAAAATGAACGTGCGCGTCTTTCACTCTTCCCGAGGGACTTAGAAGAAATTTGTGATATTTTTTATTAAAATGGTGTATAAGGGTATATATATAAATATATTTTATGCACTGTATATGAGCTGGCGATTTCTAAGTCTGTGGTTCCGAGAGGGGGTAACCAGGCTCACTAATAAAGGTCAAGCCACTTGGCTGCCAGAATGCCGTGCTTCAGCACAGACCAGAAAGGCATTGTGATAAGCGTATCCCCGGTATAGTCAGGGGTTAATGGGAGTCGTCCCCGTCCCCCCAGTATACGGCCAGAACCATGGACCCGGTACTTGTGGTTCGGACTCTCTCCAACCAGCCATAATGTTGTGAGAGTGAAATTATGTCTAAGTCCAGCTTTGGTACATTAGAAGCAACTCTGAAACTTAACCTAAGCGTTTTTCGAAGCTACTTTTTGGCTTACTTCTTATAGGAAGGTCTAGGAGCTCTGAAAATGAACGTGCGCGTCTTCCACTCTTCCCGAGGGACTTAGAAGAAATTTGTGATATTTTTTATTAAAATGGTGTATAAGGGTATATATACAGTATAAATATATTTTATGCACTGTATATGAGCTGGCGATTTCTAAGTCTGTGGTTCCGAGAGGGGGTAACCAGGCTCACTAATAAAGGTCAAGCCACTTGGCTGCCAGAATGCCCT
The DNA here is from genome assembly GCF_040206685.1 of Ascaphus truei. Taxonomy (NCBI): domain Eukaryota; kingdom Metazoa; phylum Chordata; class Amphibia; order Anura; family Ascaphidae; genus Ascaphus; species Ascaphus truei. The sequence continues at coordinate 79,823 of NW_027457182.1, read as the reverse complement.
GCTTCAGCACAGACCAGAAAGGCATTGTGATAAGCGTATCCCCGGTATAGTCAGGGGTTAATGGGAGTCGTCCCCGTCCCCCCAGTATACGGCCAGAACCATGGACCCGGTACTTGTGGTTCGGACTGTCTCCAACCAGCCATAATGTTGTGAGAGTGAAATTATGTCTAAGTCCAGCTTTGGTACATTAGAAGCAACTCTGAAACTTAACCTAAGCGTTTTTCGAAGCTACTTTTTGGCTAACTTCTTATAGGAAGGTCTAGGAGCTCTGAAAATGAACGTGCGCGTCTTTCACTCTTCCCGAGGGACTTAGAAGAATTTTGTGATATTTTTTATTAAAATGGTGTATAAGGGTATATATATAAATATATTTTATGCACTGTATATGAGCTGGCGATTTCTAAGTCTGTGGTTCCGAGAGGGGGTAACCAGGCTCACTAATAAAGGTCAAGCCACTTGGCTGCCAGAATGCCGTGCTTCAGCACAGACCAGAAAGGCATTGTGATAAGCGTATCCCCGGTATAGTCAGGGGTTAATGGGAGTCGTCCCCGTCCCCCCAGTATACGGCCAGAACCATGGACCCGGTACTTGTGGTTCGGACTCTCTCCAACCAGCCATAATGTTGTGAGAGTGAAATTATGTCTAAGTCCAGCTTTGGTACATTAGAAGCAACTCTGAAACTTAACCTAGGCGTTTTTCGAATCTACTTTTTGGCTAACTTCTTATAGGAAGGTCTAGGAGCTCTGAAAATGAACGTGCGCGTCTTTCACTCTTCCCGAGGGACTTAGAAGAAATTTGTGATATTTTTTATTAAAATGGTGTATAAGGGTATATATATAAATATATTTTATGCACTGTATATGAGCTGGCGATTTCTAAGTCTGTGGTTCCGAGAGGGGGTAACCAGGCTCACTAATAAAGGTCAAGCCACTTGGCTGCCAGAATGCCCTGCTTCAGCACAGACCAGAAAGGCATTGTGATAAGCGTATCCCCGGTATAGTCAGGGGTTAATGGGAGTCGTCCCCGTCCCCCCAGTATACGGCCAGAACCATGGACCCGGTACTTGTGGTTCGGACTCTCTCCAACCAGCCATAATGTTGTGAGAGTGAAATTATGTCTAAGTCCAGCTTTGGTACATTAGAAGCAACTCTGAAACTTAACCTAAGCGTTTTTCGAAGCTACTTTTTGGCTAACTTCTTATAGGAAGGTCTAGGAGCTCTGAAAATGAACGTGCGCGTCTTTCACTCTTCCCGAGGGACTTAGAAGAATTTTGTGATATTTTTTATTAAATGGTGTATAAGGGTATATATATAAATATATCTTATGCACTGTATATGAGCTGGCGATTTCTAAGTCTGTGGTTCCGAGAGGGGGTAACCAGGCTCACTAATAAAGGTCAAGCCACTTGGCTGCCAGAATGCCGTGCTTCAGCACAGACCAGAAAGGCATTGTGATAAGCGTATCCCCGGTATAGTCAGGGGTTAATGGGAGTCGTCCCCGTCCCCCCAGTATACGGCCAGAACCATGGACCCGGTACTTGTGGTTCGGACTGTCTCCAACCAGCCATAATGTTGTGAGAGTGAAATTATGTCTAAGTCCAGCTTTGGTACATTAGAAGCAACTCTGAAACTTAACCTAAGCGTTTTTCGAAGCTACTTTTTGGCTAACTTCTTATAGGAAGGTCTAGGAGCTCTGAAAATGAACGTGCGCGTCTTTCACTCTTCCCGAGGGACTTAGAAGAATTTTGTGATATTTTTTATTAAAATGGTGTATAAGGGTATATATATAAATATATTTTATGCACTGTATATGAGCTGGCGATTTCTAAGTCTGTGGTTCCGAGAGGGGGTAACCAGGCTCACTAATAAAGGTCAAGCCACTTGGCTGCCAGAATGCCCTGCTTCAGCACAGACCAGAAAGGCATTGTGATAAGCGTATCCCCGGTATAGTCAGGGGTTAATGGGAGTCGTCCCCGTCCCCCCAGTATACGGCCAGAACCATGGACCCGGTACTTGTGGTTCGGACTCTCTCCAACCAGCCATAATGTTGTGAGAGTGAAATTATGTCTAAGTCCAGCTTTGGTACATTAGAAGCAACTCTGAAACTTAACCTAAGCGTTTTTCGAAGCTACTTTTTGGCTAACTTCTTATAGGAAGGTCTAGGAGCTCTGAAAATGAACGTGCGCGTCTTTCACTCTTCCCGAGGGACTTAGAAGAAATTTGTGATATTTTTTATTAAAATGGTGTATAAGGGTATATATATAAATATATTTTATGCACTGTATATGAGCTGGCGATTTCTAAGTCTGTGGTTCCGAGAGGGGGTAACCAGGCTCACTAATAAAGGTCAAGCCACTTGGCTGCCAGAATGCCGTGCTTCAGCACAGACCAGAAAGGCATTGTGATAAGCGTATCCCCGGTATAGTCAGGGGTTAATGGGAGTCGTCCCCGTCCCCCCAGTATACGGCCAGAACCATGGACCCGGTACTTGTGGTTCGGACTCTCTCCAACCAGCCATAATGTTGTGAGAGTGAAATTATGTCTAAGTCCAGCTTTGGTACATTAGAAGCAACTCTGAAACTTAACCTAAGCGTTTTTCGAAGCTACTTTTTGGCTTACTTCTTATAGGAAGGTCTAGGAGCTCTGAAAATGAACGTGCGCGTCTTCCACTCTTCCCGAGGGACTTAGAAGAAATTTGTGATATTTTTTATTAAAATGGTGTATAAGGGTATATATACAGTATAAATATATTTTATGCACTGTATATGAGCTGGCGATTTCTAAGTCTGTGGTTCCGAGAGGGGGTAACCAGGCTCACTAATAAAGGTCAAGCCACTTGGCTGCCAGAATGCCCTGCTTCAGCACAGACCAGAAAGGCATTGTGATAAGCGTATCCCCGGTATAGTCAGGGGTTAATGGGAGTCGTCCCCGTCCCCCCAGTATACGGCCAGAACCATGGACCCGGTACTTGTGGTTCGGACTGTCTCCAACCAGCCATAATGTTGTGAGAGTGAAATTATGTCTAAGTCCAGCTTTGGTACATTAGAAGCAACTCTGAAACTTAACCTAAGCGTTTTTCGAAGCTACTTTTTGGCTAACTTCTTATAGGAAGGTCTAGGAGCTCTGAAAATGAACGTGCGCGTCTTTCACTCTTCCCGAGGGACTTAGAAGAATTTTGTGATATTTTTTATTAAAATGGTGTATAAGGGTATATATATAAATATATTTTATGCACTGTATATGAGCTGGCGATTTCTAAGTCTGTGGTTCCGAGAGGGGGTAACCAGGCTCACTAATAAAGGTCAAGCCACTTGGCTGCCAGAATGCCGTGCTTCAGCACAGACCAGAAAGGCATTGTGATAAGCGTATCCCCGGTATAGTCAGGGGTTAATGGGAGTCGTCCCCGTCCCCCCAGTATACGGCCAGAACCATGGACCCGGTACTTGTGGTTCGGACTCTCTCCAACCAGCCATAATGTTGTGAGAGTGAAATTATGTCTAAGTCCAGCTTTGGTACATTAGAAGCAACTCTGAAACTTAACCTAGGCGTTTTTCGAATCTACTTTTTGGCTAACTTCTTATAGGAAGGTCTAGGAGCTCTGAAAATGAACGTGCGCGTCTTTCACTCTTCCCGAGGGACTTAGAAGAAATTTGTGATATTTTTTATTAAAATGGTGTATAAGGGTATATATATAAATATATTTTATGCACTGTATATGAGCTGGCGATTTCTAAGTCTGTGGTTCCGAGAGGGGGTAACCAGGCTCACTAATAAAGGTCAAGCCACTTGGCTGCCAGAATGCCCTGCTTCAGCACAGACCAGAAAGGCATTGTGATAAGCGTATCCCCGGTATAGTCAGGGGTTAATGGGAGTCGTCCCCGTCCCCCCAGTATACGGCCAGAACCATGGACCCGGTACTTGTGGTTCGGACTCTCTCCAACCAGCCATAATGTTGTGAGAGTGAAATTATGTCTAAGTCCAGCTTTGGTACATTAGAAGCAACTCTGAAACTTAACCTAAGCGTTTTTCGAAGCTACTTTTTGGCTAACTTCTTATAGGAAGGTCTAGGAGCTCTGAAAATGAACGTGCGCGTCTTCCACTCTTCCCGAGGGACTTAGAAGAAATTTGTGATATTTTTTATTAAAATGGTGTATAAGGGTATATATATAAATATATTTTATGCACTGTATATGAGCTGGCGATTTCTAAGTCTGTGGTTCCGAGAGGGGGTAACCAGGCTCACTAATAAAGGTCAAGCCACTTGGCTGCCAGAATGCCCTGCTTCAGCACAGACCAGAAAGGCATTGTGATAAGCGTATCCCCGGTATAGTCAGGGGTTAATGGGAGTCGTCCCCGTCCCCCCAGTATACGGCCAGAACCATGGACCCGGTACTTGTGGTTCGGACTGTCTCCAACCAGCCATAATGTTGTGAGAGTGAAATTATGTCTAAGTCCAGCCTTGGTACATTAGAAGCAACTCTGAAACTTAACCTAAGCGTTTTTCGAAGCTACTTTTTGGCTAACTTCTTATAGGAAGGTCTAGGAGCTCTGAAAATGAACGTGCGCGTCTTTCACTCTTCCCGAGGGACTTAGAAGAATTTTGTGATATTTTTTATTAAAATGGTGTATAAGGGTATATATATAAATATATTTTATGCACTGTATATGAGCTGGCGATTTCTAAGTCTGTGGTTCCGAGAGGGGGTAACCAGGCTCACTAATAAAGGTCAAGCCACTTGGCTGCCAGAATGCCGTGCTTCAGCACAGACCAGAAAGGCATTGTGATAAGCGTATCCCCGGTATAGTCAGGGGTTAATGGGAGTCGTCCCCGTCCCCCCAGTATACGGCCAGAACCATGGACCCGGTACTTGTGGTTCGGACTCTCTCCAACCAGCCATAATGTTGTGAGAGTGAAATTATGTCTAAGTCCAGCTTTGGTACATTAGAAGCAACTCTGAAACTTAACCTAAGCGTTTTTCGAAGCTACTTTTTGGCTAACTTCTTATAGGAAGGTCTAGGAGCTCTGAAAATGAACGTGCGCGTCTTTCACTCTTCCCGAGGGACTTAGAAGAAATTTGTGATATTTTTTATTAAAATGGTGTATAAGGGTATATATATAAATATATTTTATGCACTGTATATGAGCTGGCGATTTCTAAGTCTGTGGTTCCGAGAGGGGGTAACCAGGCTCACTAATAAAGGTCAAGCCACTTGGCTGCCAGAATGCCGTGCTTCAGCACAGACCAGAAAGGCATTGTGATAAGCGTATCCCCGGTATAGTCAGGGGTTAATGGGAGTCGTCCCCGTCCCCCCAGTATACGGCCAGAACCATGGACCCGGTACTTGTGGTTCGGACTGTCTCCAACCAGCCATAATGTTGTGAGAGTGAAATTATGTCTAAGTCCAGCTTTGGTACATTAGAAGCAACTCTGAAACTTAACCTAAGCGTTTTTCGAAGCTACTTTTTGGCTAACTTCTTATAGGAAGGTCTAGGAGCTCTGAAAATGAACGTGCGCGTCTTTCACTCTTCCCGAGGGACTTAGAAGAATTTTGTGATATTTTTTATTAAAATGGTGTATAAGGGTATATATATAAATATATTTTATGCACTGTATATGAGCTGGCGATTTCTAAGTCTGTGGTTCCGAGAGGGGGTAACCAGGCTCACTAATAAAGGTCAAGCCACTTGGCTGCCAGAATGCCGTGCTTCAGCACAGACCAGAAAGGCATTGTGATAAGCGTATCCCCGGTATAGTCAGGGGTTAATGGGAGTCGTCCCCGTCCCCCCAGTATACGGCCAGAACCATGGACCCGGTACTTGTGGTTCGGACTCTCTCCAACCAGCCATAATGTTGTGAGAGTGAAATTATGTCTAAGTCCAGCTTTGGTACATTAGAAGCAACTCTGAAACTTAACCTAAGCGTTTTTCGAAGCTACTTTTTGGCTAACTTCTTATAGGAAGGTCTAGGAGCTCTGAAAATGAACGTGCGCGTCTTTCACTCTTCCCGAGGGACTTAGAAGAATTTTGTGATATTTTTTATTAAAATGGTGTATAAGGGTATATATATAAATATATTTTATGCACTGTATATGAGCTGGCGATTTCTAAGTCTGTGGTTCCGAGAGGGGGTAACCAGGCTCACTAATAAAGGTCAAGCCACTTGGCTGCCAGAATGCCCTGCTTCAGCACAGACCAGAAAGGCATTGTGATAAGCGTATCCCCGGTATAGTCAGGGGTTAATGGGAGTCGTCCCCGTCCCCCCAGTATACGGCCAGAACCATGGACCCGGTACTTGTGGTTCGGACTCTCTCCAACCAGCCATAATGTTGTGAGAGTGAAATTATGTCTAAGTCCAGCTTTGGTACATTAGAAGCAACTCTGAAACTTAACCTAAGCGTTTTTCGAAGCTACTTTTTGGCTAACTTCTTATAGGAAGGTCTAGGAGCTCTGAAAATGAACGTGCGCGTCTTTCACTCTTCCCGAGGGACTTAGAAGAAATTTGTGATATTTTTTATTAAAATGGTGTATAAGGGTATATATATAAATATATTTTATGCACTGTATATGAGCTGGCGATTTCTAAGTCTGTGGTTCCGAGAGGGGGTAACCAGGCTCACTAATAAAGGTCAAGCCACTTGGCTGCCAGAATGCCGTGCTTCAGCACAGACCAGAAAGGCATTGTGATAAGCGTATCCCCGGTATAGTCAGGGGTTTATGGGAGTCGTCCCCGTCCCCCCAGTATACGGCCAGAACCATGGACCCGGTACTTGTGGTTCGGACTGTCTCCAACCAGCCATAATGTTGTGAGAGTGAAATTATGTCTAAGTCCAGCTTTGGTACATTAGAAGCAACTCTGAAACTTAACCTAAGCGTTTTTCGAAGCTACTTTTTGGCTTTCTTATAGGAAGGTCTAGGAGCTCTGAAAATGAACGTGCGCGTCTTTCACTCTTCCCGAGGGACTTAGAAGAATTTTGTGATATTTTTTATTAAAATGGTGTATAAGGGTATATATATAAATATATTTTATGCACTGTATATGAGCTGGCGATTTCTAAGTCTGTGGTTCCGAGAGGGGGTAACCAGGCTCACTAATAAAGGTCAAGCCACTTGGCTGACAGAATGCCGTGCTTCAGCACAGACCAGAAAGGCATTGTGATAAGCGTATCCCCGGTATAGTCAGGGGTTAATGGGAGTCGTCCCCGTCCCCCCAGTATACGGCCAGAACCATGGACCCGGTACTTGTGGTTCGGACTGTCTCCAACTAGCCATAATGTTGTGAGAGTGAAATTATGTCTAAGTCCAGCTTTGGTACATTAGAAGCAACTCTGAAACTTAACCTAAGCATTTTTCGAATCTACTTTTTGGCTAACGTCTTATAGGAAGGTCTAGGAGCTCTGAAAATGAACGTGCGCGTCTTTCACTCTTCCCGAGGGACTTAGAAGAATTTTGTGATATTTTTTATTAAAATGGTGTATAAGGGTATATATATAAATATATTTTATGCACTGTATATGAGCTGGCGATTTCTAAGTCTGTGGTTCCGAGAGGGGGTAACCAGGCTCACTAATAAAGGTCAAGCCACTTGGCTGCCAGAATGCCCTGCTTCAGCACAGACCAGAAAGGCATTGTGATAAGCGTATCCCCGGTATAGTCAGGGGTTAATGGGAGTCGTCCCCGTCCCCCCAGTATACGGCCAGAACCATGGACCCGGTACTTGTGGTTCGGACTCTCTCCAACCAGCCATAATGTTGTGAGAGTGAAATTATGTCTAAGTCCAGCTTTGGTACATTAGAAGCAACTCTGAAACTTAACCTAAGCGTTTTTCGAAGCTACTTTTTGGCTAACTTCTTATAGGAAGGTCTAGGAGCTCTGAAAATGAACGTGCGCGTCTTACACTCTTCCCGAGGGACTTAGAAGAAATTTGTGATATTTTTTATTAAAATGGTGTATAAGGGTATATATATAAATATATTTTATGCACTGTATATGAGCTGGCGATTTCTAAGTCTGTGGTTCCGAGAGGGGGTAACCAGGCTCACTAATAAAGGTCAAGCCACTTGGCTGCCAGAATGCCGTGCTTCAGCACAGACCAGAAAGGCATTGTGATAAGCGTATCCCCGGTATAGTCAGGGGTTTATGGGAGTCGTCCCCGTCCCCCCAGTATACGGCCAGAACCATGGACCCGGTACTTGTGGTTCGGACTGTCTCCAACCAGCCATAATGTTGTGAGAGTGAAATTATGTCTAAGTCCAGCTTTGGTACATTAGAAGCAACTCTGAAACTTAACCTAAGCGTTTTTCGAAGCTACTTTTTGGCTAACTTCTTATAGGAAGGTCTAGGAGCTCTGAAAATGAACGTGCGCGTCTTTCACTCTTCCCGAGGGACTTAGAAGAATTTTGTGATATTTTTGATTAAATGGTGTATAAGGGTATATATATAAATATATTTTATGCACTGTATATGAGCTGGCGATTTCTAAGTCTGTGGTTCCGAGAGGGGGTAACCAGGCTCACTAATAAAGGTCAAGCCACTTGGCTGCCAGAATGCCGTGCTTCAGCACAGACCAGAAAGGCATTGTGATAAGCGTATCCCCGGTATAGTCAGGGGTTAATGGGAGTCGTCCCCGTCCCCCCAGTATACGGCCAGAACCATGGACCCGGTACTTGTGGTTCGGACTCTCTCCAACCAGCCATAATGTTGTGAGAGTGAAATTATGTCTAAGTCCAGCTTTGGTACATTAGAAGCAACTCTGAAACTTAACCTAAGCGTTTTTCGAAGCTACTTTTTGGCTAACTTCTTATAGGAAGGTCTAGGAGCTCTGAAAATGAACGTGCGCGTCTTTCACTCTTCCCGAGGGACTTAGAAGAAATTTGTGATATTTTTTATTAAAATGGTGTATAAGGGTATATATATAAATATATTTTATGCACTGTATATGAGCTGGCGATTTCTAAGTCTGTGGTTCCGAGAGGGGGTAACCAGGCTCACTAATAAAGGTCAAGCCACTTGGCTGCCAGAATGCCGTGCTTCAGCACAGACCAGAAAGGCATTGTGATAAGCGTATCCCCGGTATAGTCAGGGGTTAATGGGAGTCGTCCCCGTCCCCCCAGTATACGGCCAGAACCATGGACCCGGTACTTGTGGTTCGGACTCTCTCCAACCAGCCATAATGTTGTGAGAGTGAAATTATGTCTAAGTCCAGCTTTGGTACATTAGAAGCAACTCTGAAACTTAACCTAAGCGTTTTTCGAAGCTACTTTTTGGCTTACTTCTTATAGGAAGGTCTAGGAGCTCTGAAAATGAACGTGCGCGTCTTCCACTCTTCCCGAGGGACTTAGAAGAAATTTGTGATATTTTTTATTAAAATGGTGTATAAGGGTATATATACAGTATAAATATATTTTATGCACTGTATATGAGCTGGCGATTTCTAAGTCTGTGGTTCCGAGAGGGGGTAACCAGGCTCACTAATAAAGGTCAAGCCACTTGGCTGCCAGAATGCCCTGCTTCAGCACAGACCAGAAAGGCATTGTGATAAGCGTATCCCCGGTATAGTCAGGGGTTAATGGGAGTCGTCCCCGTCCCCCCAGTATACGGCCAGAACCATGGACCCGGTACTTGTGGTTCGGACTGTCTCCAACCAGCCATAATGTTGTGAGAGTGAAATTATGTCTAAGTCCAGCTTTGGTACATTAGAAGCAACTCTGAAACTTAACCTAAGCGTTTTTCGAAGCTACTTTTTGGCTAACTTCTTATAGGAAGGTCTAGGAGCTCTGAAAATGAACGTGCGCGTCTTTCACTCTTCCCGAGGGACTTAGAAGAATTTTGTGATATTTTTTATTAAAATGGTGTATAAGGGTATATATATAAATATATTTTATGCACTGTATATGAGCTGGCGATTTCTAAGTCTGTGGTTCCGAGAGGGGGTAACCAGGCTCACTAATAAAGGTCAAGCCACTTGGCTGCCAGAATGCCGTGCTTCAGCACAGACCAGAAAGGCATTGTGATAAGCGTATCCCCGGTATAGTCAGGGGTTAATGGGAGTCGTCCCCGTCCCCCCAGTATACGGCCAGAACCATGGACCCGGTACTTGTGGTTCGGACTGTCTCCAACCAGCCATAATGTTGTGAGAGTGAAATTATGTCTAAGTCCAGCTTTGGTACATTAGAAGCAACTCTGAAACTTAACCTAAGCGTTTTTCGAAGCTACTTTTTGGCTTACTTCTTATAGGAAGGTCTAGGAGCTCTGAAAATGAACGTGCGCGTCTTCCACTCTTCCCGAGGGACTTAGAAGAAATTTGTGATATTTTTTATTAAAATGGTGTATAAGGGTATATATACAGTATAAATATATTTTATGCACTGTATATGAGCTGGCGATTTCTAAGTCTGTGGTTCCGAGAGGGGGTAACCAGGCTCACTAATAAAGGTCAAGCCACTTGGCTGCCAGAATGCCCTGCTTCAGCACAGACCAGAAAGGCATTGTGATAAGCGTATCCCCGGTATAGTCAGGGGTTAATGGGAGTCGTCCCCGTCCCCCCAGTATACGGCCAGAACCATGGACCCGGTACTTGTGGTTCGGACTGTCTCCAACCAGCCATAATGTTGTGAGAGTGAAATTATGTCTAAGTCCAGCTTTGGTACATTAGAAGCAACTCTGAAACTTAACCTAAGCGTTTTTCGAAGCTACTTTTTGGCTAACTTCTTATAGGAAGGTCTAGGAGCTCTGAAAATGAACGTGCGCGTCTTTCACTCTTCCCGAGGGACTTAGAAGAATTTTGTGATATTTTTTTATTAAAATGGTGTATAAGGGTATATATATAAATATATTTTATGCACTGTATATGAGCTGGCGATTTCTAAGTCTGTGGTTCCGAGAGGGGGTAACCAGGCTCACTAATAAAGGTCAAGCCACTTGGCTGCCAGAATGCCGTGCTTCAGCACAGACCAGAAAGGCATTGTGATAAGCGTATCCCCGGTATAGTCAGGGGTTAATGGGAGTCGTCCCCGTCCCCCCAGTATACGGCCAGAACCATGGACCCGGTACTTGTGGTTCGGACTCTCTCCAACCAGCCATAATGTTGTGAGAGTGAAATTATGTCTAAGTCCAGCTTTGGTACATTAGAAGCAACTCTGAAACTTAACCTAGGCGTTTTTCGAATCTACTTTTTGGCTAACTTCTTATAGGAAGGTCTAGGAGCTCTGAAAATGAACGTGCGCGTCTTTCACTCTTCCCGAGGGACTTAGAAGAAATTTGTGATATTTTTTATTAAAATGGTGTATAAGGGTATATATATAAATATATTTTATGCACTGTATATGAGCTGGCGATTTCTAAGTCTGTGGTTCCGAGAGGGGGTAACCAGGCTCACTAATAAAGGTCAAGCCACTTGGCTGCCAGAATGCCCTGCTTCAGCACAGACCAGAAAGGCATTGTGATAAGCGTATCCCCGGTATAGTCAGGGGTTAATGGGAGTCGTCCCCGTCCCCCCAGTATACGGCCAGAACCATGGACCCGGTACTTGTGGTTCGGACTCTCTCCAACCAGCCATAATGTTGTGAGAGTGAAATTATGTCTAAGTCCAGCTTTGGTACATTAGAAGCAACTCTGAAACTTAACCTAAGCGTTTTTCGAAGCTACTTTTTGGCTAACTTCTTATAGGAAGGTCTAGGAGCTCTGAAAATGAACGTGCGCGTCTTCCACTCTTCCCGAGGGACTTAGAAGAAATTTGTGATATTTTTTATTAAAATGGTGTATAAGGGTATATATATAAATATATTTTATGCACTGTATATGAGCTGGCGATTTCTAAGTCTGTGGTTCCGAGAGGGGGTAACCAGGCTCACTAATAAAGGTCAAGCCACTTGGCTGCCAGAATGCCCTGCTTCAGCACAGACCAGAAAGGCATTGTGATAAGCGTATCCCCGGTATAGTCAGGGGTTAATGGGAGTCGTCCCCGTCCCCCCAGTATACGGCCAGAACCATGGACCCGGTACTTGTGGTTCGGACTGTCTCCAACCAGCCATAATGTTGTGAGAGTGAAATTATGTCTAAGTCCAGCCTTGGTACATTAGAAGCAACTCTGAAACTTAACCTAAGCGTTTTTCGAAGCTACTTTTTGGCTAACTTCTTATAGGAAGGTCTAGGAGCTCTGAAAATGAACGTGCGCGTCTTTCACTCTTCCCGAGGGACTTAGAAGAATTTTGTGATATTTTTTATTAAAATGGTGTATAAGGGTATATATATAAATATATTTTATGCACTGTATATGAGCTGGCGATTTCTAAGTCTGTGGTTCCGAGAGGGGGTAACCAGGCTCACTAATAAAGGTCAAGCCACTTGGCTGCCAGAATGCCGTGCTTCAGCACAGACCAGAAAGGCATTGTGATAAGCGTATCCCCGGTATAGTCAGGGGTTAATGGGAGTCGTCCCCGTCCCCCCAGTATACGGCCAGAACCATGGACCCGGTACTTGTGGTTCGGACTCTCTCCAACCAGCCATAATGTTGTGAGAGTGAAATTATGTCTAAGTCCAGCTTTGGTACATTAGAAGCAACTCTGAAACTTAACCTAAGCGTTTTTCGAAGCTACTTTTTGGCTAACTTCTTATAGGAAGGTCTAGGAGCTCTGAAAATGAACGTGCGCGTCTTTCACTCTTCCCGAGGGACTTAGAAGAAATTTGTGATATTTTTTATTAAAATGGTGTATAAGGGTATATATATAAATATATTTTATGCACTGTATATGAGCTGGCGATTTCTAAGTCTGTGGTTCCGAGAGGGGGTAACCAGGCTCACTAATAAAGGTCAAGCCACTTGGCTGCCAGAATGCCGTGCTTCAGCACAGACCAGAAAGGCATTGTGATAAGCGTATCCCCGGTATAGTCAGGGGTTAATGGGAGTCGTCCCCGTCCCCCCAGTATACGGCCAGAACCATGGACCCGGTACTTGTGGTTCGGACTGTCTCCAACCAGCCATAATGTTGTGAGAGTGAAATTATGTCTAAGTCCAGCTTTGGTACATTAGAAGCAACTCTGAAACTTAACCTAAGCGTTTTTCGAAGCTACTTTTTGGCTAACTTCTTATAGGAAGGTCTAGGAGCTCTGAAAATGAACGTGCGCGTCTTTCACTCTTCCCGAGGGACTTAGAAGAATTTTGTGATATTTTTTATTAAAATGGTGTATAAGGGTATATATATAAATATATTTTATGCACTGTATATGAGCTGGCGATTTCTAAGTCTGTGGTTCCGAGAGGGGGTAACCAGGCTCACTAATAAAGGTCAAGCCACTTGGCTGCCAGAATGCCGTGCTTCAGCACAGACCAGAAAGGCATTGTGATAAGCGTATCCCCGGTATAGTCAGGGGTTAATGGGAGTCGTCCCCGTCCCCCCAGTATACGGCCAGAACCATGGACCCGGTACTTGTGGTTCGGACTCTCTCCAACCAGCCATAATGTTGTGAGAGTGAAATTATGTCTAAGTCCAGCTTTGGTACATTAGAAGCAACTCTGAAACTTAACCTAAGCGTTTTTCGAAGCTACTTTTTGGCTAACTTCTTATAGGAAGGTCTAGGAGCTCTGAAAATGAACGTGCGCGTCTTTCACTCTTCCCGAGGGACTTAGAAGAATTTTGTGATATTTTTTATTAAAATGGTGTATAAGGGTATATATATAAATATATTTTATGCACTGTATATGAGCTGGCGATTTCTAAGTCTGTGGTTCCGAGAGGGGGTAACCAGGCTCACTAATAAAGGTCAAGCCACTTGGCTGCCAGAATGCCCTGCTTCAGCACAGACCAGAAAGGCATTGTGATAAGCGTATCCCCGGTATAGTCAGGGGTTAATGGGAGTCGTCCCCGTCCCCCCAGTATACGGCCAGAACCATGGACCCGGTACTTGTGGTTCGGACTCTCTCCAACCAGCCATAATGTTGTGAGAGTGAAATTATGTCTAAGTCCAGCTTTGGTACATTAGAAGCAACTCTGAAACTTAACCTAAGCGTTTTTCGAAGCTACTTTTTGGCTAACTTCTTATAGGAAGGTCTAGGAGCTCTGAAAATGAACGTGCGCGTCTTTCACTCTTCCCGAGGGACTTAGAAGAAATTTGTGATATTTTTTATTAAAATGGTGTATAAGGGTATATATATAAATATATTTTATGCACTGTATATGAGCTGGCGATTTCTAAGTCTGTGGTTCCGAGAGGGGGTAACCAGGCTCACTAATAAAGGTCAAGCCACTTGGCTGCCAGAATGCCGTGCTTCAGCACAGACCAGAAAGGCATTGTGATAAGCGTATCCCCGGTATAGTCAGGGGTTTATGGGAGTCGTCCCCGTCCCCCCAGTATACGGCCAGAACCATGGACCCGGTACTTGTGGTTCGGACTGTCTCCAACCAGCCATAATGTTGTGAGAGTGAAATTATGTCTAAGTCCAGCTTTGGTACATTAGAAGCAACTCTGAAACTTAACCTAAGCGTTTTTCGAAGCTACTTTTTGGCTTTCTTATAGGAAGGTCTAGGAGCTCTGAAAATGAACGTGCGCGTCTTTCACTCTTCCCGAGGGACTTAGAAGAATTTTGTGATATTTTTTATTAAAATGGTGTATAAGGGTATATATATAAATATATTTTATGCACTGTATATGAGCTGGCGATTTCTAAGTCTGTGGTTCCGAGAGGGGGTAACCAGGCTCACTAATAAAGGTCAAGCCACTTGGCTGACAGAATGCCGTGCTTCAGCACAGACCAGAAAGGCATTGTGATAAGCGTATCCCCGGTATAGTCAGGGGTTAATGGGAGTCGTCCCCGTCCCCCCAGTATACGGCCAGAACCATGGACCCGGTACTTGTGGTTCGGACTGTCTCCAACTAGCCATAATGTTGTGAGAGTGAAATTATGTCTAAGTCCAGCTTTGGTACATTAGAAGCAACTCTGAAACTTAACCTAAGCATTTTTCGAATCTACTTTTTGGCTAACGTCTTATAGGAAGGTCTAGGAGCTCTGAAAATGAACGTGCGCGTCTTTCACTCTTCCCGAGGGACTTAGAAGAATTTTGTGATATTTTTTATTAAAATGGTGTATAAGGGTATATATATAAATATATTTTATGCACTGTATATGAGCTGGCGATTTCTAAGTCTGTGGTTCCGAGAGGGGGTAACCAGGCTCACTAATAAAGGTCAAGCCACTTGGCTGCCAGAATGCCCTGCTTCAGCACAGACCAGAAAGGCATTGTGATAAGCGTATCCCCGGTATAGTCAGGGGTTAATGGGAGTCGTCCCCGTCCCCCCAGTATACGGCCAGAACCATGGACCCGGTACTTGTGGTTCGGACTCTCTCCAACCAGCCATAATGTTGTGAGAGTGAAATTATGTCTAAGTCCAGCTTTGGTACATTAGAAGCAACTCTGAAACTTAACCTAAGCGTTTTTCGAAGCTACTTTTTGGCTAACTTCTTATAGGAAGGTCTAGGAGCTCTGAAAATGAACGTGCGCGTCTTACACTCTTCCCGAGGGACTTAGAAGAAATTTGTGATATTTTTTATTAAAATGGTGTATAAGGGTATATATATAAATATATTTTATGCACTGTATATGAGCTGGCGATTTCTAAGTCTGTGGTTCCGAGAGGGGGTAACCAGGCTCACTAATAAAGGTCAAGCCACTTGGCTGCCAGAATGCCGTGCTTCAGCACAGACCAGAAAGGCATTGTGATAAGCGTATCCCCGGTATAGTCAGGGGTTTATGGGAGTCGTCCCCGTCCCCCCAGTATACGGCCAGAACCATGGACCCGGTACTTGTGGTTCGGACTGTCTCCAACCAGCCATAATGTTGTGAGAGTGAAATTATGTCTAAGTCCAGCTTTGGTACATTAGAAGCAACTCTGAAACTTAACCTAAGCGTTTTTCGAAGCTACTTTTTGGCTAACTTCTTATAGGAAGGTCTAGGAGCTCTGAAAATGAACGTGCGCGTCTTTCACTCTTCCCGAGGGACTTAGAAGAATTTTGTGATATTTTTGATTAAATGGTGTATAAGGGTATATATATAAATATATTTTATGCACTGTATATGAGCTGGCGATTTCTAAGTCTGTGGTTCCGAGAGGGGGTAACCAGGCTCACTAATAAAGGTCAAGCCACTTGGCTGCCAGAATGCCGTGCTTCAGCACAGACCAGAAAGGCATTGTGATAAGCGTATCCCCGGTATAGTCAGGGGTTAATGGGAGTCGTCCCCGTCCCCCCAGTATACGGCCAGAACCATGGACCCGGTACTTGTGGTTCGGACTCTCTCCAACCAGCCATAATGTTGTGAGAGTGAAATTATGTCTAAGTCCAGCTTTGGTACATTAGAAGCAACTCTGAAACTTAACCTAAGCGTTTTTCGAAGCTACTTTTTGGCTAACTTCTTATAGGAAGGTCTAGGAGCTCTGAAAATGAACGTGCGCGTCTTTCACTCTTCCCGAGGGACTTAGAAGAATTTTGTGATATTTTTTATTAAATGGTGTATAAGGGTATATATATAAATATATTTTATGCACTGTATATGAGCTGGCGATTTCTAAGTCTGTGGTTCCGAGAGGGGGTAACCAGGCTCACTAATAAAGGTCAAGCCACTTGGCTGCCAGAATGCCGTGCTTCAGCACAGACCAGAAAGGCATTGTGATAAGCGTATCCCCGGTATAGTCAGGGGTTAATGGGAGTCGTCCCCGTCCCCCCAGTATACGGCCAGAACCATGGACCCGGTACTTGTGGTTCGGACTGTCTCCAACCAGCCATAATGTTGTGAGAGTGAAATTATGTCTAAGTCCAGCTTTGGTACATTAGAAGCAACTCTGAAACTTAACCTAAGCGTTTTTCGAAGCTACTTTTTGGCTAACTTCTTATAGGAAGGTCTAGGAGCTCTGAAAATGAACGTGCGCGTCTTTCACTCTTCCCGAGGGACTTAGAAGAATTTTGTGATATTTTTTATTAAATGGTGTATAAGGGTATATATATAAATATATTTTATGCACTGTATATGAGCTGGCGATTTCTAAGTCTGTGGTTCCGAGAGGGGGTAACCAGGCTCACTAATAAAGGTCAAGCCACTTGGCTGCCAGAATGCCGTGCTTCAGCACAGACCAGAAAGGCATTGTGATAAGCGTATCCCCGGTATAGTCAGGGGTTAATGGGAGTCGTCCCCGTCCCCCCAGTATACGGCCAGAACCATGGACCCGGTACTTGTGGTTCGGACTGTCTCCAACCAGCCATAATGTTGTGAGAGTGAAATTATGTCTAAGTCCAGCTTTGGTACATTAGAAGCAACTCTGAAACTTAACCTAAGCGTTTTTCGAAGCTACTTTTTGGCTAACTTCTTATAGGAAGGTCTAGGAGCTCTGAAAATGAACGTGCGCGTCTTTCACTCTTCCCGAGGGACTTAGAAGAATTTTGTGATATTTTTTATTAAATGGTGTATAAGGGTATATATAAAAATATATTTTATGCACTGTATATGAGCTGGCGATTTCTAAGTCTGTGGTTCCGAGAGGGGGTAACCAGGCTCACTAATAAAGGTCAAGCCACTTGGCTGCCAGAATGCCCTGCTTCAGCACAGACCAGAAAGGCATTGTGATAAGCGTATCCCCGGTATAGTCAGGGGTTAATGGGACTCCCCCCCGTCCCCCCAGTATACGGCCAGAACCATGGACCCGGTACTTGTGGTTCGGACTGTCTCCAACCAGCCATAATGTTGTGAGAGTGAAATTATGTCTAAGTCCAGCTTTGGTACATTAGAAGCAACTCTGAAACTTAACCTAAGCGTTTTTCGAAGCTACTTTTTGGCTAACTTCTTATAGGAAGGTCTAGGAGCTCTGAAAATGAACGTGCGCGTCTTTCACTCTTCCCGAGGGACTTAGAAGAATTTTGTGATATTTTTTATTAAATGGTGTATAAGGGTATATATAAAAATATATTTTATGCACTGTATATGAGCTGGCGATTTCTAAGTCTGTGGTTCCGAGAGGGGGTAACCAGGCTCACTAATAAAGGTCAAGCCACTTGGCTGCCAGAATGCCCTGCTTCAGCACAGACCAGAAAGGCATTGTGATAAGCGTATCCCCGGTATAGTCAGGGGTTAATGGGACTCCCCCCCGTCCCCCCAGTATACGGCCAGAACCATGGACCCGGTACTTGTGGTTCGGACTGTCTCCAACCAGCCATAATGTTGTGAGAGTGAAATTATGTCTAAGTCCAGCTTTGGTACATTAGAAGCAACTCTGAAACTTAACCTAAGCGTTTTTCGAAGCTACTTTTTGGCTAACTTCTTATAGGAAGGTCTAGGAGCTCTGAAAATGAACGTGCGCGTCTTTCACTCTTCCCGAGGGACTTAGAAGAATTTTGTGATATTTTTTATTAAATGGTGTATAAGGGTATATATATAAATTTATTTTATGCACTGTATATGAGCTGGCGATTTCTAAGTCTGTGGTTCCGAGAGGGGGTAACCAGGCTCACTAATAAAGGTCAAGCCACTTGGCTGCCAGAATGCCCTGCTTCAGCACAGACCAGAAAGGCATTGTGATAAGCGTATCCCCGGTATAGTCAGGGGTTAATGGGAGTCGTCCCCGTCCCCCCAGTATACGGCCAGAACCATGGACCCGGTACTTGTGGTTCGGACTGTCTCCAACCAGCCATAATGTTGTGAGAGTGAAATTATGTCTAAGTCCAGCTTTGGTACATTAGAAGCAACTCTGAAACTTAACCTAAGCGTTTTTCGAAGCTACTTTTTGGCTAACTTCTTATAGGAAGGTCTAGGAGCTCTGAAAATGAACGTGCGCGTCTTTCACTCTTCCCGAGGGACTTAGAAGAATTTTGTGATATTTTTTATTAAATGGTGTATAAGGGTATATATAAAAATATATTTTATGCACTGTATATGAGCTGGCGATTTCTAAGTCTGTGGTTCCGAGAGGGGGTAACCAGGCTCACTAATAAAGGTCAAGCCACTTGGCTGCCAGAATGCCCTGCTTCAGCACAGACCAGAAAGGCATTGTGATAAGCGTATCCCCGGTATAGTCAGGGATTAATGGGAGTCGTCCCCGTCCCCCCAGTATACGGCCAGAACCATGGACCCGGTACTTGTGGTTCGGACTGTCTCCAACCAGCCATAATGTTGTGAGAGTGAAATTATGTCTAAGTCCAGCTTTGGTACATTAGAAGCAACTCTGAAACTTAACCTAAGCGTTTTTCGAAGCTACTTTTTGGCTAACTTCTTATAGGAAGGTCTAGGAGCTCTGAAAATGAACGTGCGCGTCTTTCACTCTTCCCGAGGGACTTAGAAGAATTTTGTGATATTTTTTATTAAATGGTGTATAAGGGTATATATATAAATTTATTTTATGCACTGTATATGAGCTGGCGATTTCTAAGTCTGTGGTTCCGAGAGGGGGTAACCAGGCTCACTAATAAAGGTCAAGCCACTTGGCTGCCAGAATGCCCTGCTTCAGCACAGACCAGAAAGGCATTGTGATAAGCGTATCCCCGGTATAGTCAGGGGTTAATGGGAGTCGTCCCCGTCCCCCCAGTATACGGCCAGAACCATGGACCCGGTACTTGTGGTTCGGACTGTCTCCAACCAGCCATAATGTTGTGAGAGTGAAATTATGTCTAAGTCCAGCTTTGGTACATTAGAAGCAACTCTGAAACTTAACCTAAGCGTTTTTCGAAGCTACTTTTTGGCTAACTTCTTATAGGAAGGTCTAGGAGCTCTGAAAATGAACGTGCGCGTCTTTCACTCTTCCCGAGGGACTTAGAAGAATTTTGTGATATTTTTTATTAAATGGTGTATAAGGGTATATATATAAATATATTTTATGCACTGTATATGAGCTGGCGATTTCTAAGTCTGTGGTTCCGAGAGGGGGTAACCAGGCTCACTAATAAAGGTCAAGCCACTTGGCTGCCAGAATGCCCTGCTTCAGCACAGACCAGAAAGGCATTGTGATAAGCGTATCCCCGGTATAGTCAGGGGTTAATGGGAGTCGTCCCCGTCCCCCCAGTATACGGCCAGAACCATGGACCCGGTACTTGTGGTTCGGACTCTCTCCAACCAGCCATAATGTTGTGAGAGTGAAATTATGTCTAAGTCCAGCTTTGGTACATTAGAAGCAACTCTGAAACTTAACCTAAGCGTTTTTCGAAGCTACTTTTTGGCTAACTTCTTAT
Organism: Ascaphus truei; assembly: GCF_040206685.1. Taxonomy (NCBI): domain Eukaryota; kingdom Metazoa; phylum Chordata; class Amphibia; order Anura; family Ascaphidae; genus Ascaphus; species Ascaphus truei. The sequence goes on along the minus strand of NW_027457182.1, from coordinate 59,623 downwards.
AGGAAGGTCTAGGAGCTCTGAAAATGAACGTGCGCGTCTTTCACTCTTCCCGAGGGACTTAGAAGAATTTTGTGATATTTTTTATTAAATGGTGTATAAGGGTATATATATAAATATATTTTATGCACTGTATATGAGCTGGCGATTTCTAAGTCTGTGGTTCCGAGAGGGGGTAACCAGGCTCACTAATAAAGGTCAAGCCACTTGGCTGCCAGAATGCCGTGCTTCAGCACAGACCAGAAAGGCATTGTGATAAGCGTATCCCCGGTATAGTCAGGGGTTAATGGGAGTCGTCCCCGTCCCCCCAGTATACGGCCAGAACCATGGACCCGGTACTTGTGGTTCGGACTGTCTCCAACCAGCCATAATGTTGTGAGAGTGAAATTATGTCTAAGTCCAGCTTTGGTACATTAGAAGCAACTCTGAAACTTAACCTAAGCGTTTTTCGAAGCTACTTTTTGGCTAACTTCTTATAGGAAGGTCTAGGAGCTCTGAAAATGAACGTGCGCGTCTTTCACTCTTCCCGAGGGACTTAGAAGAATTTTGTGATATTTTTTATTAAATGGTGTATAAGGGTATATATAAAAATATATTTTATGCACTGTATATGAGCTGGCGATTTCTAAGTCTGTGGTTCCGAGAGGGGGTAACCAGGCTCACTAATAAAGGTCAAGCCACTTGGCTGCCAGAATGCCCTGCTTCAGCACAGACCAGAAAGGCATTGTGATAAGCGTATCCCCGGTATAGTCAGGGGTTAATGGGACTCCCCCCCGTCCCCCCAGTATACGGCCAGAACCATGGACCCGGTACTTGTGGTTCGGACTGTCTCCAACCAGCCATAATGTTGTGAGAGTGAAATTATGTCTAAGTCCAGCTTTGGTACATTAGAAGCAACTCTGAAACTTAACCTAAGCGTTTTTCGAAGCTACTTTTAGGCTAACTTCTTATAGGAAGGTCTAGGAGCTCTGAAAATGAACGTGCGCGTCTTTCACTCTTCCCGAGGGACTTAGAAGAATTTTGTGATATTTTTTATTAAATGGTGTATAAGGGTATATATATAAATTTATTTTATGCACTGTATATGAGCTGGCGATTTCTAAGTCTGTGGTTCCGAGAGGGGGTAACCAGGCTCACTAATAAAGGTCAAGCCACTTGGCTGCCAGAATGCCCTGCTTCAGCACAGACCAGAAAGGCATTGTGATAAGCGTATCCCCGGTATAGTCAGGGGTTAATGGGAGTCGTCCCCGTCCCCCCAGTATACGGCCAGAACCATGGACCCGGTACTTGTGGTTCGGACTGTCTCCAACCAGCCATAATGTTGTGAGAGTGAAATTATGTCTAAGTCCAGCTTTGGTACATTAGAAGCAACTCTGAAACTTAACCTAAGCGTTTTTCGAAGCTACTTTTTGGCTAACTTCTTATAGGAAGGTCTAGGAGCTCTGAAAATGAACGTGCGCGTCTTTCACTCTTCCCGAGGGACTTAGAAGAATTTTGTGATATTTTTTATTAAATGGTGTATAAGGGTATATATATAAATATATTTTATGCACTGTATATGAGCTGGCGATTTCTAAGTCTGTGGTTCCGAGAGGGGGTAACCAGGCTCACTAATAAAGGTCAAGCCACTTGGCTGCCAGAATGCCCTGCTTCAGCACAGACCAGAAAGGCATTGTGATAAGCGTATCCCCGGTATAGTCAGGGGTTAATGGGAGTCGTCCCCGTCCCCCCAGTATACGGCCAGAACCATGGACCCGGTACTTGTGGTTCGGACTCTCTCCAACCAGCCATAATGTTGTGAGAGTGAAATTATGTCTAAGTCCAGCTTTGGTACATTAGAAGCAACTCTGAAACTTAACCTAAGCGTTTTTCGAAGCTACTTTTTGGCTAACTTCTTATAGGAAGGTCTAGGAGCTCTGAAAATGAACGTGCGCGTCTTTCACTCTTCCCGAGGGACTTAGAAGAATTTTGTGATATTTTTTATTAAAATGGTGTATAAGGGTATATATATAAATATATTTTATGCACTGTATATGAGCTGGCGATTTCTAAGTCTGTGGTTCCGAGAGGGGGTAACCAGGCTCACTAATAAAGGTCAAGCCACTTGGCTGCCAGAATGCCGTGCTTCAGCACAGACCAGAAAGGCATTGTGATAAGCGTATCCCCGGTATAGTCAGGGGTTAATGGGAGTCGTCCCCGTCCCCCCAGTATACGGCCAGAACCATGGACCCGGTACTTGTGGTTCGGACTGTCTCCAACCAGCCATAATGTTGTGAGAGTGAAATTATGTCTAAGTCCAGCTTTGGTACATTAGAAGCCACTCTGAAACTTAACCTAAGCGTTTTTCGAAGCTACTTTTTGGCTAACTTCTTATAGGAAGGTCTAGGAGCTCTGAAAATGAACGTGCGCGTCTTTCACTCTTCCCGAGGGACTTAGAAGAATTTTGTGATATTTTTTATTAAATGGTGTATAAGGGTATATATATAAATATATTTTATGCACTGTATATGAGCTGGCGATTTCTAAGTCTGTGGTTCCGAGAGGGGGTAACCAGGCTCACTAATAAAGGTCAAGCCACTTGGCTGCCAGAATGCCGTGCTTCAGCACAGACCAGAAAGGCATTGTGATAAGCGTATCCCCGGTATAGTCAGGGGTTTATGGGAGTCGTCCCCGTCCCCCCAGTATACGGCCAGAACCATGGACCCGGTACTTGTGGTTCGGACTGTCTCCAACCAGCCATAATGTTGTGAGAGTGAAATTATGTCTAAGTCCAGCTTTGGTACATTAGAAGCAACTCTGAAACTTAACCTAAGCGTTTTTCGAAGCTACTTTTTGGCTAACTTCTTATAGGAAGGTCTAGGAGCTCTGAAAATGAACGTGCGCGTCTTTCACTCTTCCCGAGGGACTTAGAAGAATTTTGTGATATTTTTTATTAAATGGTGTATAAGGGTATATATATAAATATATTTTATGCACTGTATATGAGCTGGCGATTTCTAAGTCTGTGGTTCCGAGAGGGGGTAACCAGGCTCACTAATAAAGGTCAAGCCACTTGGCTGCCAGAATGCCGTGCTTCAGCACAGACCAGAAAGGCATTGTGATAAGCGTATCCCCGGTATAGTCAGGGGTTAATGGGAGTCGTCCCCGTCCCCCCAGTATACGGCCAGAACCATGGACCCGGTACTTGTGGTTCGGACTCTCTCCAACCAGCCATAATGTTGTGAGAGTGAAATTATGTCTAAGTCCAGCTTTGGTACATTAGAAGCAACTCTGAAACTTAACCTAAGCGTTTTTCGAAGCTACTTTTTGGCTAACTTCTTATAGGAAGGTCTAGGAGCTCTGAAAATGAACGTGCGCGTCTTTCACTCTTCCCGAGGGACTTAGAAGAATTTTGTGATATTTTTTATTAAATGGTGTATAAGGGTATATATAAAAATATATTTTATGCACTGTATATGAGCTGGCGATTTCTAAGTCTGTGGTTCCGAGAGGGGGTAACCAGGCTCACTAATAAAGGTCAAGCCACTTGGCTGCCAGAATGCCCTGCTTCAGCACAGACCAGAAAGGCATTGTGATAAGCGTATCCCCGGTATAGTCAGGGGTTAATGGGAGTCCCCCCCGTCCCCCCAGTATACGGCCAGAACCATGGACCCGGTACTTGTGGTTCGGACTGTCTCCAACCAGCCATAATGTTGTGAGAGTGAAATTATGTCTAAGTCCAGCTTTGGTACATTAGAAGCAACTCTGAAACTTAACCTAAGCGTTTTTCGAAGCTACTTTTTGGCTAACTTCTTATAGGAAGGTCTAGGAGCTCTGAAAATGAACGTGCGCGTCTTTCACTCTTCCCGAGGGACTTAGAAGAATTTTGTGATATTTTTTATTAAATGGTGTATAAGGGTATATATATAAATTTATTTTATGCACTGTATATGAGCTGGCGATTTCTAAGTCTGTGGTTCCGAGAGGGGGTAACCAGGCTCACTAATAAAGGTCAAGCCACTTGGCTGCCAGAATGCCCTGCTTCAGCACAGACCAGAAAGGCATTGTGATAAGCGTATCCCCGGTATAGTCAGGGGTTAATGGGAGTCGTCCCCGTCCCCCCAGTATACGGCCAGAACCATGGACCCGGTACTTGTGGTTCGGACTGTCTCCAACCAGCCATAATGTTGTGAGAGTGAAATTATGTCTAAGTCCAGCTTTGGTACATTAGAAGCAACTCTGAAACTTAACCTAAGCGTTTTTCGAAGCTACTTTTTGGCTAACTTCTTATAGGAAGGTCTAGGAGCTCTGAAAATGAACGTGCGCGTCTTTCACTCTTCCCGAGGGACTTAGAAGAATTTTGTGATATTTTTTATTAAAATGGTGTATAAGGGTATATATATAAATATATTTTATGCACTGTATATGAGCTGGCGATTTCTAAGTCTGTGGTTCCGAGAGGGGGTAACCAGGCTCACTAATAAAGGTCAAGCCACTTGGCTGCCAGAATGCCGTGCTTCAGCACAGACCAGAAAGGCATTGTGATAAGCGTATCCCCGGTATAGTCAGGGGTTAATGGGAGTCGTCCCCGTCCCCCCAGTATACGGCCAGAACCATGGACCCGGTACTTGTGGTTCGGACTGTCTCCAACCAGCCATAATGTTGTGAGAGTGAAATTATGTCTAAGTCCAGCTTTGGTACATTAGAAGCCACTCTGAAACTTAACCTAAGCGTTTTTCGAAGCTACTTTTTGGCTAACTTCTTATAGGAAGGTCTAGGAGCTCTGAAAATGAACGTGCGCGTCTTTCACTCTTCCCGAGGGACTTAGAAGAATTTTGTGATATTTTTTATTAAATGGTGTATAAGGGTATATATAAAAATATATTTTATGCACTGTATATGAGCTGGCGATTTCTAAGTCTGTGGTTCCGAGAGGGGGTAACCAGGCTCACTAATAAAGGTCAAGCCACTTGGCTGCCAGAATGCCCTGCTTCAGCACAGACCAGAAAGGCATTGTGATAAGCGTATCCCCGGTATAGTCAGGGGTTAATGGGACTCCCCCCCGTCCCCCCAGTATACGGCCAGAACCATGGACCCGGTACTTGTGGTTCGGACTGTCTCCAACCAGCCATAATGTTGTGAGAGTGAAATTATGTCTAAGTCCAGCTTTGGTACATTAGAAGCAACTCTGAAACTTAACCTAAGCGTTTTTCGAAGCTACTTTTTGGCTAACTTCTTATAGGAAGGTCTAGGAGCTCTGAAAATGAACGTGCGCGTCTTTCACTCTTCCCGAGGGACTTAGAAGAATTTTGTGATATTTTTTATTAAATGGTGTATAAGGGTATATATATAAATTTATTTTATGCACTGTATATGAGCTGGCGATTTCTAAGTCTGTGGTTCCGAGAGGGGGTAACCAGGCTCACTAATAAAGGTCAAGCCACTTGGCTGCCAGAATGCCCTGCTTCAGCACAGACCAGAAAGGCATTGTGATAAGCGTATCCCCGGTATAGTCAGGGGTTAATGGGAGTCGTCCCCGTCCCCCCAGTATACGGCCAGAACCATGGACCCGGTACTTGTGGTTCGGACTGTCTCCAACCAGCCATAATGTTGTGAGAGTGAAATTATGTCTAAGTCCAGCTTTGGTACATTAGAAGCAACTCTGAAACTTAACCTAAGCGTTTTTCGAAGCTACTTTTTGGCTAACTTCTTATAGGAAGGTCTAGGAGCTCTGAAAATGAACGTGCGCGTCTTTCACTCTTCCCGAGGGACTTAGAAGAATTTTGTGATATTTTTTATTAAATGGTGTATAAGGGTATATATATAAATATATTTTATGCACTGTATATGAGCTGGCGATTTCTAAGTCTGTGGTTCCGAGAGGGGGTAACCAGGCTCACTAATAAAGGTCAAGCCACTTGGCTGCCAGAATGCCCTGCTTCAGCACAGACCAGAAAGGCATTGTGATAAGCGTATCCCCGGTATAGTCAGGGGTTAATGGGAGTCGTCCCCGTCCCCCCAGTATACGGCCAGAACCATGGACCCGGTACTTGTGGTTCGGACTCTCTCCAACCAGCCATAATGTTGTGAGAGTGAAATTATGTCTAAGTCCAGCTTTGGTACATTAGAAGCAACTCTGAAACTTAACCTAAGCGTTTTTCGAAGCTACTTTTTGGCTAACTTCTTATAGGAAGGTCTAGGAGCTCTGAAAATGAACGTGCGCGTCTTTCACTCTTCCCGAGGGACTTAGAAGAATTTTGTGATATTTTTTATTAAAATGGTGTATAAGGGTATATATATAAATATATTTTATGCACTGTATATGAGCTGGCGATTTCTAAGTCTGTGGTTCCGAGAGGGGGTAACCAGGCTCACTAATAAAGGTCAAGCCACTTGGCTGCCAGAATGCCGTGCTTCAGCACAGACCAGAAAGGCATTGTGATAAGCGTATCCCCGGTATAGTCAGGGGTTAATGGGAGTCGTCCCCGTCCCCCCAGTATACGGCCAGAACCATGGACCCGGTACTTGTGGTTCGGACTGTCTCCAACCAGCCATAATGTTGTGAGAGTGAAATTATGTCTAAGTCCAGCTTTGGTACATTAGAAGCCACTCTGAAACTTAACCTAAGCGTTTTTCGAAGCTACTTTTTGGCTAACTTCTTATAGGAAGGTCTAGGAGCTCTGAAAATGAACGTGCGCGTCTTTCACTCTTCCCGAGGGACTTAGAAGAATTTTGTGATATTTTTTATTAAATGGTGTATAAGGGTATATATATAAATATATTTTATGCACTGTATATGAGCTGGCGATTTCTAAGTCTGTGGTTCCGAGAGGGGGTAACCAGGCTCACTAATAAAGGTCAAGCCACTTGGCTGCCAGAATGCCGTGCTTCAGCACAGACCAGAAAGGCATTGTGATAAGCGTATCCCCGGTATAGTCAGGGGTTTATGGGAGTCGTCCCCGTCCCCCCAGTATACGGCCAGAACCATGGACCCGGTACTTGTGGTTCGGACTGTCTCCAACCAGCCATAATGTTGTGAGAGTGAAATTATGTCTAAGTCCAGCTTTGGTACATTAGAAGCAACTCTGAAACTTAACCTAAGCGTTTTTCGAAGCTACTTTTTGGCTAACTTCTTATAGGAAGGTCTAGGAGCTCTGAAAATGAACGTGCGCGTCTTTCACTCTTCCCGAGGGACTTAGAAGAATTTTGTGATATTTTTTATTAAATGGTGTATAAGGGTATATATATAAATATATTTTATGCACTGTATATGAGCTGGCGATTTCTAAGTCTGTGGTTCCGAGAGGGGGTAACCAGGCTCACTAATAAAGGTCAAGCCACTTGGCTGCCAGAATGCCGTGCTTCAGCACAGACCAGAAAGGCATTGTGATAAGCGTATCCCCGGTATAGTCAGGGGTTAATGGGAGTCGTCCCCGTCCCCCCAGTATACGGCCAGAACCATGGACCCGGTACTTGTGGTTCGGACTCTCTCCAACCAGCCATAATGTTGTGAGAGTGAAATTATGTCTAAGTCCAGCTTTGGTACATTAGAAGCAACTCTGAAACTTAACCTAAGCGTTTTTCGAAGCTACTTTTTGGCTAACTTCTTATAGGAAGGTCTAGGAGCTCTGAAAATGAACGTGCGCGTCTTTCACTCTTCCCGAGGGACTTAGAAGAATTTTGTGATATTTTTTATTAAATGGTGTATAAGGGTATATATATAAATATATTTTATGCACTGTATATGAGCTGGCGATTTCTAAGTCTGTGGTTCCGAGAGGGGGTAACCAGGCTCACTAATAAAGGTCAAGCCACTTGGCTGCCAGAATGCCGTGCTTCAGCACAGACCAGAAAGGCATTGTGATAAGCGTATCCCCGGTATAGTCAGGGGTTAATGGGAGTCGTCCCCGTCCCCCCAGTATACGGCCAGAACCATGGACCCGGTACTTGTGGTTCGGACTGTCTCCAACCAGCCATAATGTTGTGAGAGTGAAATTATGTCTAAGTCCAGCTTTGGTACATTAGAAGCAACTCTGAAACTTAACCTAAGCGTTTTTCGAAGCTACTTTTTGGCTAACTTCTTATAGGAAGGTCTAGGAGCTCTGAAAATGAACGTGCGCGTCTTTCACTCTTCCCGAGGGACTTAGAAGAATTTTGTGATATTTTTTATTAAATGGTGTATAAGGGTATATATAAAAATATATTTTATGCACTGTATATGAGCTGGCGATTTCTAAGTCTGTGGTTCCGAGAGGGGGTAACCAGGCTCACTAATAAAGGTCAAGCCACTTGGCTGCCAGAATGCCCTGCTTCAGCACAGACCAGAAAGGCATTGTGATAAGCGTATCCCCGGTATAGTCAGGGGTTAATGGGAGTCCCCCCCGTCCCCCCAGTATACGGCCAGAACCATGGACCCGGTACTTGTGGTTCGGACTGTCTCCAACCAGCCATAATGTTGTGAGAGTGAAATTATGTCTAAGTCCAGCTTTGGTACATTAGAAGCAACTCTGAAACTTAACCTAAGCGTTTTTCGAAGCTACTTTTTGGCTAACTTCTTATAGGAAGGTCTAGGAGCTCTGAAAATGAACGTGCGCGTCTTTCACTCTTCCCGAGGGACTTAGAAGAATTTTGTGATATTTTTTATTAAATGGTGTATAAGGGTATATATATAAATTTATTTTATGCACTGTATATGAGCTGGCGATTTCTAAGTCTGTGGTTCCGAGAGGGGGTAACCAGGCTCACTAATAAAGGTCAAGCCACTTGGCTGCCAGAATGCCGTGCTTCAGCACAGACCAGAAAGGCATTGTGATAAGCGTATCCCCGGTATAGTCAGGGGTTAATGGGAGTCGTCCCCGTCCCCCCAGTATACGGCCAGAACCATGGACCCGGTACTTGTGGTTCGGACTGTCTCCAACCAGCCATAATGTTGTGAGAGTGAAATTATGTCTAAGTCCAGCTTTGGTACATTAGAAGCCACTCTGAAACTTAACCTAAGCGTTTTTCGAAGCTACTTTTTGGCTAACTTCTTATAGGAAGGTCTAGGAGCTCTGAAAATGAACGTGCGCGTCTTTCACTCTTCCCGAGGGACTTAGAAGAATTTTGTGATATTTTTTATTAAATGGTGTATAAGGGTATATATATAAATATATTTTATGCACTGTATATGAGCTGGCGATTTCTAAGTCTGTGGTTCCGAGAGGGGGTAACCAGGCTCACTAATAAAGGTCAAGCCACTTGGCTGCCAGAATGCCCTGCTTCAGCACAGACCAGAAAGGCATTGTGATAAGCGTATCCCCGGTATAGTCAGGGGTTAATGGGAGTCGTCCCCGTCCCCCCAGTATACGGCCAGAACCATGGACCCGGTACTTGTGGTTCGGACTCTCTCCAACCAGCCATAATGTTGTGAGAGTGAAATTATGTCTAAGTCCAGCTTTGGTACATTAGAAGCAACTCTGAAACTTAACCTAAGCGTTTTTCGAAGCTACTTTTTGGCTAACTTCTTATAGGAAGGTCTAGGAGCTCTGAAAATGAACGTGCGCGTCTTTCACTCTTCCCGAGGGACTTAGAAGAATTTTGTGATATTTTTTATTAAATGGTGTATAAGGGTATATATATAAATATATTTTATGCACTGTATATGAGCTGGCGATTTCTAAGTCTGTGGTTCCGAGAGGGGGTAACCAGGCTCACTAATAAAGGTCAAGCCACTTGGCTGCCAGAATGCCCTGCTTCAGCACAGACCAGAAAGGCATTGTGATAAGCGTATCCCCGGTATAGTCAGGGGTTAATGGGAGTCGTCCCCGTCCCCCCAGTATACGGCCAGAACCATGGACCCGGTACTTGTGGTTCGGACTGTCTCCAACCAGCCATAATGTTGTGAGAGTGAAATTATGTCTAAGTCCAGCTTTGGTACATTAGAAGCCACTCTGAAACTTAACCTAAGCGTTTTTCGAAGCTACTTTTTGGCTAACTTCTTATAGGAAGGTCTAGGAGCTCTGAAAATGAACGTGCGCGTCTTTCACTCTTCCCGAGGGACTTAGAAGAATTTTGTGATATTTTTTATTAAATGGTGTATAAGGGTATATATATAAATATATTTTATGCACTGTATATGAGCTGGCGATTTCTAAGTCTGTGGTTCCGAGAGGGGGTAACCAGGCTCACTAATAAAGGTCAAGCCACTTGGCTGCCAGAATGCCCTGCTTCAGCACAGACCAGAAAGGCATTGTGATAAGCGTATCCCCGGTATAGTCAGGGGTTAATGGGAGTCGTCCCCGTCCCCCCAGTATACGGCCAGAACCATGGACCCGGTACTTGTGGTTCGGACTCTCTCCAACCAGCCATAATGTTGTGAGAGTGAAATTATGTCTAAGTCCAGCTTTGGTACATTAGAAGCAACTCTGAAACTTAACCTAAGCGTTTTTCGAAGCTACTTTTTGGCTAACTTCTTATAGGAAGGTCTAGGAGCTCTGAAAATGAACGTGCGCGTCTTTCACTCTTCCCGAGGGACTTAGAAGAAATTTGTGATATTTTTTATTAAAATGGTGTATAAGGGTATATATATAAATATATTTTATGCACTGTATATGAGCTGGCGATTTCTAAGTCTGTGGTTCCGAGAGGGGGTAACCAGGCTCACTAATAAAGGTCAAGCCACTTGGCTGCCAGAATGCCGTGCTTCAGCACAGACCAGAAAGGCATTGTGATAAGCGTATCCCCGGTATAGTCAGGGGTTTATGGGAGTTGTCCCCGTCCCCCCAGTATACGGCCAGAACCATGGACCCGGTACTTGTGGTTCGGACTGTCTCCAACCAGCCATAATGTTGTGAGAGTGAAATTATGTCTAAGTCCAGCTTTGGTACATTAGAAGCAACTCTGAAACTTAACCTAAGCGTTTTTCGAAGCTACTTTTTGGCTTTCTTATAGGAAGGTCTAGGAGCTCTGAAAATGAACGTGCGCGTCTTTCACTCTTCCCGAGGGACTTAGAAGAATTTTGTGATATTTTTTATTAAAATGGTGTATAAGGGTATATATATAAATATATTTTATGCACTGTATATGAGCTGGCGATTTCTAAGTCTGTTGTTCCGAGAGGGGGTAACCAGGCTCACTAATAAAGGTCAAGCCACTTGGCTGCCAGAATGCCCTGCTTCAGCACAGACCAGAAAGGCATTGTGATAAGCGTATCCCCGGTATAGTCAGGGGTTAATGGGAGTCGTCCCCGTCCCCCCAGCATACGGCCAGAACCATGGACCCGGTACTTGTGGTTCGGACTGTCTCCAACCAGCCATAATGTTGTGAGAGTGAAATTATGTCTAAGTCCAGCTTTGGTACATTAGAAGCAACTCTGAAACTTAACCTAAGCGTTTTTCGAAGCTACTTTTTGGCTAACTTCTTATAGGAAGGTCTAGGAGCTCTGAAAATGAACGTGCGCGTCTTTCACTCTTCCCGAGGGACTTAGAAGAATTTTGTGATATTTTTTATTAAATGGTGTATAAGGGTATATATATAAATATATTTTATGCACTGTATATGAGCTGGCGATTTCTAAGTCTGTGGTTCCGAGAGGGGGTAACCAGGCTCACTAATAAAGGTCAAGCCACTTGGCTGCCAGAATGCCCTGCTTCAGCACAGACCAGAAAGGCATTGTGATAAGCGTATCCCCGGTATAGTCAGGGGTTAATGGGAGTCGTCCCCGTCCCCCCAGTATACGGCCAGAACCATGGACCCGGTACTTGTGGTTCGGACTCTCTCCAACCAGCCATAATGTTGTGAGAGTGAAATTATGTCTAAGTCCAGCTTTGGTACATTAGAAGCCACTCTGAAACTTAACCTAAGCGTTTTTCGAAGCTACTTTTTGGCTAACTTCTTATAGGAAGGTCTAGGAGCTCTGAAAATGAACGTGCGCGTCTTTCACTCTTCCCGAGGGACTTAGAAGAATTTTGTGATATTTTTTATTAAATGGTGTATAAGGGTATATATATAAATATATTTTATGCACTGTATATGAGCTGGCGATTTCTAAGTCTGTGGTTCCGAGAGGGGGTAACCAGGCTCACTAATAAAGGTCAAGCCACTTGGCTGCCAGAATGCCCTGCTTCAGCACAGACCAGAAAGGCATTGTGATAAGCGTATCCCCGGTATAGTCAGGGGTTAATGGGAGTCGTCACCGTCCCCCCAGTATACGGCCAGAACCATGGACCCGGTACTTGTGGTTCGGACTCTCTCCAACCAGCCATAATGTTGTGAGAGTGAAATTATGTCTAAGTCCAGCTTTGGTACATTAGAAGCAACTCTGAAACTTAACCTAAGCGTTTTTCGAAGCTACTTTTTGGCTAACTTCTTATAGGAAGGTCTAGGAGCTCTGAAAATGAACGTGCGCGTCTTTCACTCTTCCCGAGGGACTTAGAAGAAATTTGTGATATTTTTTATTAAAATGGTGTATAAGGGTATATATATAAATATATTTTATGCACTGTATATGAGCTGGCGATTTCTAAGTCTGTGGTTCCGAGAGGGGGTAACCAGGCTCACTAATAAAGGTCAAGCCACTTGGCTGCCAGAATGCCGTGCTTCAGCACAGACCAGAAAGGCATTGTGATAAGCGTATCCCCGGTATAGTCAGGGGTTTATGGGAGTCGTCCCCGTCCCCCCAGTATACGGCCAGAACCATGGACCCGGTACTTGTGGTTCGGACTGTCTCCAACCAGCCATAATGTTGTGAGAGTGAAATTATGTCTAAGTCCAGCTTTGGTACATTAGAAGCAACTCTGAAACTTAACCTAAGCGTTTTTCGAAGCTACTTTTTGGCTTTCTTATAGGAAGGTCTAGGAGCTCTGAAAATGAACGTGCGCGTCTTTCACTCTTCCCGAGGGACTTAGAAGAAATTTGTGATATTTTTTATTAAAATGGTGTATAAGGGTATATATATAAATATATTTTATGCACTGTATATGAGCTGGCGATTTCTAAGTCTGTGGTTCCGAGAGGGGGTAACCAGGCTCACTAATAAAGGTCAAGCCACTTGGCTGCCAGAATGCCGTGCTTCAGCACAGACCAGAAAGGCATTGTGATAAGCGTATCCCCGGTATAGTCAGGGGTTAATGGGAGTCGTCCCCGTCCCCCCAGTATACGGCCAGAACCATGGACCCGGTACTTGTGGTTCGGACTCTCTCCAACCAGCCATAATGTTGTGAGAGTGAAATTATGTCTAAGTCCAGCTTTGGTATATTAGAAGCAACTCTGAAACTTAACCTAAGCGTTTTTCGAAGCTACTTTTTGGCTTACTTCTTATAGGAAGGTCTAGGAGCTCTGAAAATGAACGTGCGCGTCTTCCACTCTTCCCGAGGGACTTAGAAGAAATTTGTGATATTTTTTATTAAAATGGTGTATAAGGGTATATATACAGTATAAATATATTTTATGCACTGTATATGAGCTGGCGATTTCTAAGTCTGTGGTTCCGAGAGGGGGTAACCAGGCTCACTAATAAAGGTCAAGCCACTTGGCTGCCAGAATGCCCTGCTTCAGCACAGACCAGAAAGGCATTGTGATAAGCGTATCCCCGGTATAGTCAGGGGTTAATGGGAGTCGTCCCCGTCCCCCCAGTATACGGCCAGAACCATGGACCCGGTACTTGTGGTTCGGACTGTCTCCAACCAGCCATAATGTTGTGAGAGTGAAATTATGTCTAAGTCCAGCTTTGGTACATTAGAAGCAACTCTGAAACTTAACCTAAGCGTTTTTCGAAGCTACTTTTTGGCTAACTTCTTATAGGAAGGTCTAGGAGCTCTGAAAATGAACGTGCGCGTCTTTCACTCTTCCCGAGGGACTTAGAACAATTTTGTGATATTTTTTATTAAATGGTGTATAAGGGTATATATATAAATATATTTTATGCACTGTATATGAGCTGGCGATTTCTAAGTCTGTGGTTCCGAGAGGGGGTAACCAGGCTCACTAATAAAGGTCAAGCCACTTGGCTGCCAGAATGCCCTGCTTCAGCACAGACCAGAAAGGCATTGTGATAAGCGTATCCCCGGTATAGTCAGGGGTTAATGGGAGTCGTCCCCGTCCCCCCAGTATACGGCCAGAACCATGGACCCGGTACTTGTGGTTCGGACTGTCTCCAACCAGCCATAATGTTGTGAGAGTGAAATTATGTCTAAGTCCAGCTTTGGTACATTAGAAGCAACTCTGAAACTTAACCTAAGCGTTTTTCGAAGCTACTTTTTGGCTAACTTCTTATAGGAAGGTCTAGGAGCTCTGAAAATGAACGTGCGCGTCTTTCACTCTTCCCGAGGGACTTAGAAGAATTTTGTGATATTTTTTATTAAATGGTGTATAAGGGTATATATATAAATATATTTTATGCACTGTATATGAGCTGGCGATTTCTAAGTCTGTGGTTCCGAGAGGGGGTAACCAGGCTCACTAATAAAGGTCAAGCCACTTGGCTGCCAGAATGCCCTGCTTCAGCACAGACCAGAAAGGCATTGTGATAAGCGTATCCCCGGTATAGTCAGGGGTTAATGGGAGTCGTCCCCGTCCCCCCAGTATACGGCCAGAACCATGGACCCGGTACTTGTGGTTCGGACTCTCTCCAACCAGCCATAATGTTGTGAGAGTGAAATTATGTCTAAGTCCAGCTTTGGTACATTAGAAGCAACTCTGAAACTTAACCTAAGCGTTTTTCGAAGCTACTTTTTGGCTAACTTCTTATAGGAAGGTCTAGGAGCTCTGAAAATGAACGTGCGCGTCTTCCACTCTTCCCGAGGGACTTAGAAGAAATTTGTGATATTTTTTATTAAAATGGTGTATAAGGGTATATATATAAATATATTTTATGCACTGTATATGAGCTGGCGATTTCTAAGTCTGTGGTTCCGAGAGGGGGTAACCAGGCTCACTAATAAAGGTCAAGACACTTGGCTGCCAGAATGCCCTGCTTCAGCACAGACCAGAAAGGCATTGTGATAAGCGTATCCCCGGTATAGTCAGGGGTTAATGGGAGTCGTCCCCGTCCCCCCAGTATACGGCCAGAACCATGGACCCGGTACTTGTGGTTCGGACTGTCTCCAACCAGCCATAATGTTGTGAGAGTGAAATTATGTCTAAGTCCAGCTTTGGTACATTAGAAGCAACTCTGAAACTTAACCTAAGCGTTTTTCGAAGCTACTTTTTGGCTAACTTCTTATAGGAAGGTCTAGGAGCTCTGAAAATGAACGTGCGCGTCTTTCACTCTTCCCGAGGGACTTAGAAGAATTTTGTGATATTTTTTATTAAAATGGTGTATAAGGGTATATATATAAATATATTTTATGCACTGTATATGAGCTGGCGATTTCTAAGTCTGTGGTTCCGAGAGGGGGTAACCAGGCTCACTAATAAAGGTCAAGCCACTTGGCTGCCAGAATGCCCTGCTTCAGCACAGACCAGAAAGGCATTGTGATAAGCGTATCCCCGGTATAGTCAGGGGTTAATGGGAGTCGTCCCCGTCCCCCCAGTATACGGCCAGAACCATGGACCCGGTACTTGTGGTTCGGACTCTCTCCAACCAGCCATAATGTTGTGAGAGTGAAATTATGTCTAAGTCCAGCTTTGGTACATTAGAAGCAACTCTGAAACTTAACCTAAGCGTTTTTCGAAGCTACTTTTTGGCTAACTTCTTATAGGAAGGTCTAGGAGCTCTGAAAATGAACGTGCGCGTCTTTCACTCTTCCCGAGGGACTTAGAAGAAATTTGTGATATTTTTTATTAAAATGGTGTATAAGGGTATATATATATAAATATATTTTATGCACTGTATATGAGCTGGCGATTTCTAAGTCTGTGGTTCCGAGAGGGGGTAACCAGGCTCACTAATAAAGGTCAAGCCACTTGGCTGCCAGAATGCCGTGCTTCAGCACAGACCAGAAAGGCATTGTGATAAGCGTATCCCCGGTATAGTCAGGGGTTAATGGGAGTCGTCCCCGTCCCCCCAGTATACGGCCAGAACCATGGACCCGGTACTTGTGGTTCGGACTCTCTCCAACCAGCCATAATGTTGTGAGAGTGAAATTATGTCTAAGTCCAGCTTTGGTACATTAGAAGCAACTCTGAAACTTAACCTAAGCGTTTTTCGAAGCTACTTTTTGGCTAACTTCTTATAGGAAGGTCTAGGAGCTGTGAAAATGAACGTGCGCGTCTTCCACTCTTCCCGAGGGACTTAGAAGAAATTTGTGATATTTTTTATTAAAATGGTGTATAAGGGTATATATACAGTATAAATATATTTTATGCACTGTATATGAGCTGGCGATTTCTAAGTCTGTGGTTCCGAGAGGGGGTAACCAGGCTCACTAATAAAGGTCAAGCCACTTGGCTGCCAGAATGCCCTGCTTCAGCACAGACCAGAAAGGCATTGTGATAAGCGTATCCCCGGTATAGTCAGGGGTTAATGGGAGTCGTCCCCGTCCCCCCAGTATACGGCCAGAACCATGGACCCGGTACTTGTGGTTCGGACTCTCTCCAACCAGCCATAATGTTGTGAGAGTGAAATTATGTCTAAGTCCAGCTTTGGTACATTAGAAGCAACTCTGAAACTTAACCTAAGCGTTTTTCGAAGCTACTTTTTGGCTAACTTCTTATAGGAAGGTCTAGGAGCTCTGAAAATGAACGTGCGCGTCTTTCACTCTTCCCGAGGGACTTAGAAGAATTTTGTGATATTTTTTATTAAATGGTGTATAAGGGTATATATATAAATATATTTTATGCACTGTATATGAGCTGGCGATTTCTAAGTCTGTGGTTCCGAGAGGGGGTAACCAGGCTCACTAATAAAGGTCAAGCCACTTGGCTGCCAGAATGCCCTGCTTCAGCACAGACCAGAAAGGCATTGTGATAAGCGTATCCCCGGTATAGTCAGGGGTTAATGGGAGTCGTCCCCGTCCCCCCAGTATACGGCCAGAACCATGGACCCGGTACTTGTGGTTCGGACTCTCTCCAACCAGCCATAATGTTGTGAGAGTGAAATTATGTCTAAGTCCAGCTTTGGTACATTAGAAGCAACTCTGAAACTTAACCTAAGCGTTTTTCGAAGCTACTTTTTGGCTAACTTCTTATAGGAAGGTCTAGGAGCTCTGAAAATGAACGTGCGCGTCTTTCACTCTTCCCGAGGGACTTAGAAGAATTTTGTGATATTTTTTATTAAATGGTGTATAAGGGTATATATATAAATATATTTTATGCACTGTATATGAGCTGGCGATTTCTAAGTCTGTGGTTCCGAGAGGGGGTAACCAGGCTCACTAATAAAGGTCAAGCCACTTGGCTGCCAGAATGCCCTGCTTCAGCACAGACCAGAAAGGCATTGTGATAAGCGTATCCCCGGTATAGTCAGGGGTTAATGGGAGTCGTCCCCGTCCCCCCAGTATACGGCCAGAACCATGGACCCGGTACTTGTGGTTCGGACTGTCTCCAACCAGCCATAATGTTGTGAGAGTGAAATTATGTCTAAGTCCAGCTTTGGTACATTAGAAGCAACTCTGAAACTTAACCTAAGCGTTTTTCGAAGCTACTTTTTGGCTAACTTCTTATAGGAAGGTCTAGGAGCTCTGAAAATGAACGTGCGCGTCTTTCACTCTTCCCGAGGGACTTAGAAGAATTTTGTGATATTTTTTATTAAATGGTGTATAAGGGTATATATATAAATATATTTTATGCACTGTATATGAGCTGGCGATTTCTAAGTCTGTGGTTCCGAGAGGGGGTAACCAGGCTCACTAATAAAGGTCAAGCCACTTGGCTGCCAGAATGCCCTGCTTCAGCACAGACCAGAAAGGCATTGTGATAAGCGTATCCCCGGTATAGTCAGGGGTTAATGGGAGTCGTCCCCGTCCCCCCAGTATACGGCCAGAACCATGGACCCGGTACTTGTGGTTCGGACTCTCTCCAACCAGCCATAATGTTGTGAGAGTGAAATTATGTCTAAGTCAAGCTTTGGTACATTAGAAGCAACTCTGAAACTTAACCTAAGCGTTTTTCGAAGCTACTTTTTGGCTAACTTCTTATAGGAAGGTCTAGGAGCTCTGAAAATGAACGTGCGCGTCTTCCACTCTTCCCGAGGGACTTAGAAGAAATTTGTGATATTTTTTATTAAAATGGTGTATAAGGGTATATATATAAATATATTTTATGCACTGTATATGAGCTGGCGATTTCTAAGTCTGTGGTTCCGAGAGGGGGTAACCAGGCTCACTAATAAAGGTCAAGCCACTTGGCTGCCAGAATGCCCTGCTTCAGCACAGACCAGAAAGGCATTGTGATAAGCGTATCCCCGGTATAGTCAGGGGTTAATGGGAGTCGTCCCCGTCCCCCCAGTATACGGCCAGAACCATGGACCCGGTACTTGTGGTTCGGACTGTCTCCAACCAGCCATAATGTTGTGAGAGTGAAATTATGTCTAAGTCCAGCTTTGGTACATTAGAAGCAACTCTGAAACTTAACCTAAGCGTTTTTCGAAGCTACTTTTTGGCTAACTTCTTATAGGAAGGTCTAGGAGCTCTGAAAATGAACGTGCGCGTCTTTCACTCTTCCCGAGGGACTTAGAAGAATTTTGTGATATTTTTTATTAAATGGTGTATAAGGGTATATATATAAATATATTTTATGCACTGTATATGAGCTGGCGATTTCTAAGTCTGTGGTTCCGAGAGGGGGTAACCAGGCTCACTAATAAAGGTCAAGCCACTTGGCTGCCAGAATGCCGTGCTTCAGCACAGACCAGAAAGGCATTGTGATAAGCGTATCCCCGGTATAGTCAGGGGTTAATGGGAGTCGTCCCCGTCCCCCCAGTATACGGCCAGAACCATGGACCCGGTACTTGTGGTTCGGACTCTCTCCAACCAGCCATAATGTTGTGAGAGTGAAATTATGTCTAAGTCCAGCTTTGGTACATTAGAAGCAACTCTGAAACTTAACCTAAGCGTTTTTCGAAGCTACTTTTTGGCTAACTTCTTATAGGAAGGTCTAGGAGCTCTGAAAATGAACGTGCGCGTCTTTCACTCTTCCCGAGGGACTTAGAAGAATTTTGTGATATTTTTTATTAAATGGTGTATAAGGGTATATATATAAATATATCTTATGCACTGTATATGAGCTGGCGATTTCTAAGTCTGTGGTTCCGAGAGGGGGTAACCAGGCTCACTAATAAAGGTCAAGCCACTTGGCTGCCAGAATGCCGTGCTTCAGCACAGACCAGAAAGGCATTGTGATAAGCGTATCCCCGGTATAGTCAGGGGTTAATGGGAGTCGTCCCCGTCCCCCCAGTATACGGCCAGAACCATGGACCCGGTACTTGTGGTTCGGACTGTCTCCAACCAGCCATAATGTTGTGAGAGTGAAATTATGTCTAAGTCCAGCTTTGGTACATTAGAAGCAACTCTGAAACTTAACCTAAGCGTTTTTCGAAGCTACTTTTTGGCTAACTTCTTATAGGAAGGTCTAGGAGCTCTGAAAATGAACGTGCGCGTCTTTCACTCTTCCCGAGGGACTTAGAAGAATTTTGTGATATTTTTTATTAAATGGTGTATAAGGGTATATATATAAATATATTTTATGCACTGTATATGAGCTGGCGATTTCTAAGTCTGTGGTTCCGAGAGGGGGTAACCAGGCTCACTAATAAAGGTCAAGCCACTTGGCTGCCAGAATGCCCTGCTTCAGCACAGACCAGAAAGGCATTGTGATAAGCGTATCCCCGGTATAGTCAGGGGTTAATGGGAGTCGTCCCCGTCCCCCCAGTATACGGCCAGAACCATGGACCCGGTACTTGTGGTTCGGACTCTCTCCAACCAGCCATAATGTTGTGAGAGTGAAATTATGTCTAAGTCCAGCTTTGGTACATTAGAAGCAACTCTGAAACTTAACCTAAGCGTTTTTCGAAGCTACTTTTTGGCTAACTTCTTATAGGAAGGTCTAGGAGCTCTGAAAATGAACGTGCGCGTCTTTCACTCTTCCCGAGGGACTTAGAAGAATTTTGTGATATTTTTTATTAAATGGTGTATAAGGGTATATATATAAATATATTTTATGCACTGTATATGAGCTGGCGATTTCTAAGTCTGTGGTTCCGAGAGGGGGTAACCAGGCTCACTAATAAAGGTCAAGCCACTTGGCTGCCAGAATGCCGTGCTTCAGCACAGACCAGAAAGGCATTGTGATAAGCGTATCCCCGGTATAGTCAGGGGTTAATGGGAGTCCCCCCCGTCCCCCCAGTATACGGCCAGAACCATGGACCCGGTACTTGTGGTTCGGACTGTCTCCAACCAGCCATAATGTTGTGAAAGTGAAATTATGTCTAAGTCCAGCTTTGGTACATTAGAAGCAACTCTGAAACTTAACCTAAGCGTTTTTCGAAGCTACTTTTTGGCTAACTTCTTATAGGAAGGTCTAGGAGCTCTGAAAATGAACGTGCGCGTCTTTCACTCTTCCCGAGGGACTTAGAAGAATTTTGTGATATTTTTTATTAAATGGTGTATAAGGGTATATATATAAATATATTTTATGCACTGTATATGAGCTGGCGATTTCTAAGTCTGTGGTTCCGAGAGGGGGTAACCAGGCTCACTAATAAAGGTCAAGCCACTTGGCTGCCAGAATGCCCTGCTTCAGCACAGACCAGAAAGGCATTGTGATAAGCGTATCCCCGGTATAGTCAGGGGTTAATGGGAGTCGTCCCCGTCCCCCCAGTATACGGCCAGAACCATGGACCCGGTACTTGTGGTTCGGACTCTCTCCAACCAGCCATAATGTTGTGAGAGTGAAATTATGTCTAAGTCCAGCTTTGGTACATTAGAAGCAACTCTGAAACTTAACCTAAGCGTTTTTCGAAGCTACTTTTTGGCTAACTTCTTATAGGAAGGTCTAGGAGCTCTGAAAATGAACGTGCGCGTCTTTCACTCTTCCCGAGGGACTTAGAAGAATTTTGTGATATTTTTTATTAAATGGTGTATAAGGGTATACATATAAATATATTTTATGCACTGTATATGAGCTGGCGATTTCTAAGTCTGTGGTTCCGAGAGGGGGTAACCAGGCTCACTAATAAAGGTCAAGCCACTTGGCTGCCAGAATGCCCTGCTTCAGCACAGACCAGAAAGGCATTGTGATAAGCGTATCCCCGGTATAGTCAGGGGTTAATGGGAGTCGTCCCCGTCCCCCCAGTATACGGCCAGAACCATGGACCCGGTACTTGTGGTTCGGACTCTCTCCAACCAGCCATAATGTTGTGAGAGTGAAATTATGTCTAAGTCCAGCTTTGGTACATTAGAAGCAACTCTGAAACTTAACCTAAGCGTTTTTCGAAGCTACTTTTTGGCTAACTTCTTATAGGAAGGTCTAGGAGCTCTGAAAATGAACGTGCGCGTCTTTCACTCTTCCCGAGGGACTTAGAAGAATTTTGTGATATTTTTTATTAAATGGTGTATAAGGGTATATATATAAATATATCTTATGCACTGTATATGAGCTGGCGATTTCTAAGTCTGTGGTTCCGAGAGGGGGTAACCAGGCTCACTAATAAAGGTCAAGCCACTTGGCTGCCAGAATGCCGTGCTTCAGCACAGACCAGAAAGGCATTGTGATAAGCGTATCCCCGGTATAGTCAGGGGTTAATGGGAGTCGTCCCCGTCCCCCCAGTATACGGCCAGAACCATGGACCCGGTACTTGTGGTTCGGACTGTCTCCAACCAGCCATAATGTTGTGAGAGTGAAATTATGTCTAAGTCCAGCTTTGGTACATTAGAAGCAACTCTGAAACTTAACCTAAGCGTTTTTCGAAGCTACTTTTTGGCTAACTTCTTATAGGAAGGT
This sequence comes from Ascaphus truei, assembly GCF_040206685.1. Taxonomy (NCBI): domain Eukaryota; kingdom Metazoa; phylum Chordata; class Amphibia; order Anura; family Ascaphidae; genus Ascaphus; species Ascaphus truei. Next base: position 37,792 of record NW_027457182.1, on the reverse strand, counting down.
GTCGGAGCTCTGAAAATGAACGTGCGCGTCTTTCACTCTTCCCGAGGGACTTAGAAGAATTTTGTGATATTTTTTATTAAATGGTGTATTAGGGTATATATATAAATATATTTTATGCACTGTATATGAGCTGGCGATTTCTAAGTCTGTGGTTCCGAGAGGGGGTAACCAGGCTCACTAATAAAGGTCAAGCCACTTGGCTGCCAGAATGCCCTGCTTCAGCACAGACCAGAAAGGCATTGTGATAAGCGTATCCCCGGTATAGTCAGGGGTTAATGGGAGTCGTCCCCGTCCCCCCAGTATACGGCCAGAACCATGGACCCGGTACTTGTGGTTCGGACTCTCTCCAACCAGCCATAATGTTGTGAGAGTGAAATTATGTCTAAGTCCAGCTTTGGTACATTAGAAGCAACTCTGAAACTTAACCTAAGCGTTTTTCGAAGCTACTTTTTGGCTAACTTCTTATAGGAAGGTCTAGGAGCTCTGAAAATGAACGTGCGCGTCTTTCACTCTTCCCGAGGGACTTAGAAGAATTTTGTGATATTTTTTATTAAATGGTGTATAAGGGTATATATATAAATATATCTTATGCACTGTATATGAGCTGGCGATTTCTAAGTCTGTGGTTCCGAGAGGGGGTAACCAGGCTCACTAATAAAGGTCAAGCCACTTGGCTGCCAGAATGCCGTGCTTCAGCACAGACCAGAAAGGCATTGTGATAAGCGTATCCCCGGTATAGTCAGGGGTTAATGGGAGTCGTCCCCGTCCCCCCAGTATACGGCCAGAACCATGGACCCGGTACTTGTGGTTCGGACTGTCTCCAACCAGCCATAATGTTGTGAGAGTGAAATTATGTCTAAGTCCAGCTTTGGTACATTAGAAGCAACTCTGAAACTTAACCTAAGCGTTTTTCGAAGCTACTTTTTGGCTAACTTCTTATAGGAAGGTCTAGGAGCTCTGAAAATGAACGTGCGCGTCTTTCACTCTTCCCGAGGGACTTAGAAGAATTTTGTGATATTTTTTATTAAATGGTGTATAAGGGTATATATATAAATATATTTTATGCACTGTATATGAGCTGGCGATTTCTAAGTCTGTGGTTCCGAGAGGGGGTAACCAGGCTCACTAATAAAGGTCAAGCCACTTGGCTGCCAGAATGCCCTGCTTCAGCACAGACCAGAAAGGCATTGTGATAAGCGTATCCCCGGTATAGTCAGGGGTTAATGGGAGTCCCCCCCGTCCCCCCAGTATACGGCCAGAACCATGGACCCGGTACTTGTGGTTCGGACTGTCTCCAACCAGCCATAATGTTGTGAAAGTGAAATTATGTCTAAGTCCAGCTTTGGTACATTAGAAGCAACTCTGAAACTTAACCTAAGCGTTTTTCGAAGCTACTTTTTGGCTAACTTCTTATAGGAAGGTCTAGGAGCTCTGAAAATGAACGTGCGCGTCTTTCACTCTTCCCGAGGGACTTAGAAGAATTTTGTGATATTTTTTATTAAATGGTGTATAAGGGTATATATATAAATATATTTTATGCACTGTATATGAGCTGGCGATTTCTAAGTCTGTGGTTCCGAGAGGGGGTAACCAGGCTCACTAATAAAGGTCAAGCCACTTGGCTGCCAGAATGCCCTGCTTCAGCACAGACCAGAAAGGCATTGTGATAAGCGTATCCCCGGTATAGTCAGGGGTTAATGGGAGTCGTCCCCGTCCCTCCAGTATACGGCCAGAACCATGGACCCGGTACTTGTGGTTCGGACTCTCTCCAACCAGCCATAATGTTGTGAGAGTGAAATTATGTCTAAGTCCAGCTTTGGTACATTAGAAGCAACTCTGAAACTTAACCTAAGCGTTTTTCGAAGCTACTTTTTGGCTAACTTCTTATAGGAAGGTCTAGGAGCTCTGAAAATGAACGTGCGCGTCTTTCACTCTTCCCGAGGGACTTAGAAGAATTTTGTGATATTTTTTATTAAATGGTGTATAAGGGTATATATATAAATATATTTTATGCACTGTATATGAGCTGGCGATTTCTAAGTCTGTGGTTCCGAGAGGGGGTAACCAGGCTCACTAATAAAGGTCAAGCCACTTGGCTGCCAGAATGCCGTGCTTCAGCACAGACCAGAAAGGCATTGTGATAAGCGTATCCCCGGTATAGTCAGGGGTTAATGGGAGTCCCCCCCGTCCCCCCAGTATACGGCCAGAACCATGGACCCGGTACTTGTGGTTCGGACTGTCTCCAACCAGCCATAATGTTGTGAAAGTGAAATTATGTCTAAGTCCAGCTTTGGTACATTAGAAGCAACTCTGAAACTTAACCTAAGCGTTTTTCGAAGCTACTTTTTGGCTAACTTCTTATAGGAAGGTCTAGGAGCTCTGAAAATGAACGTGCGCGTCTTTCACTCTTCCCGAGGGACTTAGAAGAATTTTGTGATATTTTTTATTAAATGGTGTATAAGGGTATATATATAAATATATTTTATGCACTGTATATGAGCTGGCGATTTCTAAGTCTGTGGTTCCGAGAGGGGGTAACCAGGCTCACTAATAAAGGTCAAGCCACTTGGCTGCCAGAATGCCCTGCTTCAGCACAGACCAGAAAGGCATTGTGATAAGCGTATCCCCGGTATAGTCAGGGGTTAATGGGAGTCGTCCCCGTCCCCCCAGTATACGGCCAGAACCATGGACCCGGTACTTGTGGTTCGGACTCTCTCCAACCAGCCATAATGTTGTGAGAGTGAAATTATGTCTAAGTCCAGCTTTGGTACATTAGAAGCAACTCTGAAACTTAACCTAAGCGTTTTTCGAAGCTACTTTTTGGCTAACTTCTTATAGGAAGGTCTAGGAGCTCTGAAAATGAACGTGCGCGTCTTTCACTCTTCCCGAGGGACTTAGAAGAATTTTGTGATATTTTTTATTAAATGGTGTATAAGGGTATATATATAAATATATCTTATGCACTGTATATGAGCTGGCGATTTCTAAGTCTGTGGTTCCGAGAGGGGGTAACCAGGCTCACTAATAAAGGTCAAGCCACTTGGCTGCCAGAATGCCGTGCTTCAGCACAGACCAGAAAGGCATTGTGATAAGCGTATCCCCGGTATAGTCAGGGGTTAATGGGAGTCGTCCCCGTCCCCCCAGTATACGGCCAGAACCATGGACCCGGTACTTGTGGTTCGGACTGTCTCCAACCAGCCATAATGTTGTGAGAGTGAAATTATGTCTAAGTCCAGCTTTGGTACATTAGAAGCAACTCTGAAACTTAACCTAAGCGTTTTTCGAAGCTACTTTTTGGCTAACTTCTTATAGGAAGGTGTCGGAGCTCTGAAAATGAACGTGCGCGTCTTTCACTCTTCCCGAGGGACTTAGAAGAATTTTGTGATATTTTTTATTAAATGGTGTATAAGGGTATATATATAAATATATTTTATGCACTGTATATGAGCTGGCGATTTCTAAGTCTGTGGTTCCGAGAGGGGGTAACCAGGCTCACTAATAAAGGTCAAGCCACTTGGCTGCCAGAATGCCCTGCTTCAGCACAGACCAGAAAGGCATTGTGATAAGCGTATCCCCGGTATAGTCAGGGGTTAATGGGAGTCGTCCCCGTCCCCCCAGTATACGGCCAGAACCATGGACCCGGTACTTGTGGTTCGGACTGTCTCCAACCAGCCATAATGTTGTGAGAGTGAAATTATGTCTAAGTCCAGCTTTGGTACATTAGAAGCAACTCTGAAACTTAACCTAAGCGTTTTTCGAAGCTACTTTTTGGCTAACTTCTTATAGGAAGGTCTAGGAGCTCTGAAAATGAACGTGCGCGTCTTTCACTCTTCCCGAGGGACTTAGAAGAATTTTGTGATATTTTTTATTAAATGGTGTATAAGGGTATATATATAAATATATTTTATGCACTGTATATGAGCTGGCGATTTCTAAGTCTGTGGTTCCGAGAGGGGGTAACCAGGCTCACTAATAAAGGTCAAGCCACTTGGCTGCCAGAATGCCCTGCTTCAGCACAGACCAGAAAGGCATTGTGATAAGCGTATCCCCGGTATAGTCAGGGGTTAATGGGAGTCCCCCCCGTCCCCCCAGTATACGGCCAGAACCATGGACCCGGTACTTGTGGTTCGGACTGTCTCCAACCAGCCATAATGTTGTGAAAGTGAAATTATGTCTAAGTCCAGCTTTGGTACATTAGAAGCAACTCTGAAACTTAACCTAAGCGTTTTTCGAAGCTACTTTTTGGCTAACTTCTTATAGGAAGGTCTAGGAGCTCTGAAAATGAACGTGCGCGTCTTTCACTCTTCCCGAGGGACTTAGAAGAATTTTGTGATATTTTTTATTAAATGGTGTATAAGGGTATATATATAAATATATTTTATGCACTGTATATGAGCTGGCGATTTCTAAGTCTGTGGTTCCGAGAGGGGGTAACCAGGCTCACTAATAAAGGTCAAGCCACTTGGCTGCCAGAATGCCCTGCTTCAGCACAGACCAGAAAGGCATTGTGATAAGCGTATCCCCGGTATAGTCAGGGGTTAATGGGAGTCGTCCCCGTCCCCCCAGTATACGGCCAGAACCATGGACCCGGTACTTGTGGTTCGGACTCTCTCCAACCAGCCATAATGTTGTGAGAGTGAAATTATGTCTAAGTCCAGCTTTGGTACATTAGAAGCAACTCTGAAACTTAACCTAAGCGTTTTTCGAAGCTACTTTTTGGCTAACTTCTTATAGGAAGGTCTAGGAGCTCTGAAAATGAACGTGCGCGTCTTTCACTCTTCCCGAGGGACTTAGAAGAATTTTGTGATATTTTTTATTAAATGGTGTATAAGGGTATATATATAAATATATTTTATGCACTGTATATGAGCTGGCGATTTCTAAGTCTGTGGTTCCGAGAGGGGGTAACCAGGCTCACTAATAAAGGTCAAGCCACTTGGCTGCCAGAATGCCGTGCTTCAGCACAGACCAGAAAGGCATTGTGATAAGCGTATCCCCGGTATAGTCAGGGGTTAATGGGAGTCCCCCCCGTCCCCCCAGTATACGGCCAGAACCATGGACCCGGTACTTGTGGTTCGGACTGTCTCCAACCAGCCATAATGTTGTGAAAGTGAAATTATGTCTAAGTCCAGCTTTGGTACATTAGAAGCAACTCTGAAACTTAACCTAAGCGTTTTTCGAAGCTACTTTTTGGCTAACTTCTTATAGGAAGGTCTAGGAGCTCTGAAAATGAACGTGCGCGTCTTTCACTCTTCCCGAGGGACTTAGAAGAATTTTGTGATATTTTTTATTAAATGGTGTATAAGGGTATATATATAAATATATTTTATGCACTGTATATGAGCTGGCGATTTCTAAGTCTGTGGTTCCGAGAGGGGGTAACCAGGCTCACTAATAAAGGTCAAGCCACTTGGCTGCCAGAATGCCCTGCTTCAGCACAGACCAGAAAGGCATTGTGATAAGCGTATCCCCGGTATAGTCAGGGGTTAATGGGAGTCGTCCCCGTCCCCCCAGTATACGGCCAGAACCATGGACCCGGTACTTGTGGTTCGGACTCTCTCCAACCAGCCATAATGTTGTGAGAGTGAAATTATGTCTAAGTCCAGCTTTGGTACATTAGAAGCAACTCTGAAACTTAACCTAAGCGTTTTTCGAAGCTACTTTTTGGCTAACTTCTTATAGGAAGGTCTAGGAGCTCTGAAAATGAACGTGCGCGTCTTTCACTCTTCCCGAGGGACTTAGAAGAATTTTGTGATATTTTTTATTAAATGGTGTATAAGGGTATATATATAAATATATCTTATGCACTGTATATGAGCTGGCGATTTCTAAGTCTGTGGTTCCGAGAGGGGGTAACCAGGCTCACTAATAAAGGTCAAGCCACTTGGCTGCCAGAATGCCGTGCTTCAGCACAGACCAGAAAGGCATTGTGATAAGCGTATCCCCGGTATAGTCAGGGGTTAATGGGAGTCGTCCCCGTCCCCCCAGTATACGGCCAGAACCATGGACCCGGTACTTGTGGTTCGGACTGTCTCCAACCAGCCATAATGTTGTGAGAGTGAAATTATGTCTAAGTCCAGCTTTGGTACATTAGAAGCAACTCTGAAACTTAACCTAAGCGTTTTTCGAAGCTACTTTTTGGCTAACTTCTTATAGGAAGGTGTCGGAGCTCTGAAAATGAACGTGCGCGTCTTTCACTCTTCCCGAGGGACTTAGAAGAATTTTGTGATATTTTTTATTAAATGGTGTATAAGGGTATATATATAAATATATTTTATGCACTGTATATGAGCTGGCGATTTCTAAGTCTGTGGTTCCGAGAGGGGGTAACCAGGCTCACTAATAAAGGTCAAGCCACTTGGCTGCCAGAATGCCCTGCTTCAGCACAGACCAGAAAGGCATTGTGATAAGCGTATCCCCGGTATAGTCAGGGGTTAATGGGAGTCGTCCCCGTCCCCCCAGTATACGGCCAGAACCATGGACCCGGTACTTGTGGTTCGGACTCTCTCCAACCAGCCATAATGTTGTGAGAGTGAAATTATGTCTAAGTCCAGCTTTGGTACATTAGAAGCAACTCTGAAACTTAACCTAAGCGTTTTTCGAAGCTACTTTTTGGCTAACTTCTTATAGGAAGGTCTAGGAGCTCTGAAAATGAACGTGCGCGTCTTTCACTCTTCCCGAGGGACTTAGAAGAATTTTGTGATATTTTTTATTAAATGGTGTATAAGGGTATATATATAAATATATTTTATGCACTGTATATGAGCTGGCGATTTCTAAGTCTGTGGTTCCGAGAGGGGGTAACCAGGCTCACTAATAAAGGTCAAGCCACTTGGCTGCCAGAATGCCGTGCTTCAGCACAGACCAGAAAGGCATTGTGATAAGCGTATCCCCGGTATAGTCAGGGGTTAATGGGAGTCGTCCCCGTCCCCCCAGTATACGGCCAGAACCATGGACCCGGTACTTGTGGTTCGGACTCTCTCCAACCAGCCATAATGTTGTGAGAGTGAAATTATGTCTAAGTCCAGCTTTGGTACATTAGAAGCAACTCTGAAACTTAACCTAAGCGTTTTTCGAAGCTACTTTTTGGCTAACTTCTTATAGGAAGGTCTAGGAGCTCTGAAAATGAACGTGCGCGTCTTTCACTCTTCCCGAGGGACTTAGAAGAATTTTGTGATATTTTTTATTAAATGGTGTATAAGGGTATATATATAAATATATTTTATGCACTGTATATGAGCTGGCGATTTCTAAGTCTGTGGTTCCGAGAGGGGGTAACCAGGCTCACTAATAAAGGTCAAGCCACTTGGCTGCCAGAATGCCGTGCTTCAGCACAGACCAGAAAGGCATTGTGATAAGCGTATCCCCGGTATAGTCAGGGGTTAATGGGAGTCGTCCCCGTCCCCCCAGTATACGGCCAGAACCATGGACCCGGTACTTGTGGTTCGGACTGTCTCCAACCAGCCATAATGTTGTGAGAGTGAAATTATGTCTAAGTCCAGCTTTGGTACATTAGAAGCAACTCTGAAACTTAACCTAAGCGTTTTTCGAAGCTACTTTTTGGCTAACTTCTTATAGGAAGGTCTAGGAGCTCTGAAAATGAACGTGCGCGTCTTTCACTCTTCCCGAGGGACTTAGAAGAATTTTGTGATATTTTTTATTAAATGGTGTATAAGGGTATATATATAAAAATATTTTATGCACTGTATATGAGCTGGCGATTTCTAAGTCTGTGGTTCCGAGAGGGGGTAACCAGGCTCACTAATAAAGGTCAAGCCACTTGGCTGCCAGAATGCCCTGCTTCAGCACAGACCAGAAAGGCATTGTGATAAGCGTATCCCCGGTATAGTCAGGGGTTAATGGGAGTCCCCCCCGTCCCCCCAGTATACGGCCAGAACCATGGACCCGGTACTTGTGGTTCGGACTGTCTCCAACCAGCCATAATGTTGTGAGAGTGAAATTATGTCTAAGTCCAGCTTTGGTACATTAGAAGCAACTCTGAAACTTAACCTAAGCGTTTTTCGAAGCTACTTTTTGGCTAACTTCTTATAGGAAGGTCTAGGAGCTCTGAAAATGAACGTGCGCGTCTTTCACTCTTCCCGAGGGACTTAGAAGAATTTTGTGATATTTTTTATTAAATGGTGTATAAGGGTATATATATAAATTTATTTTATGCACTGTATATGAGCTGGCGATTTCTAAGTCTGTGGTTCCGAGAGGGGGTAACCAGGCTCACTAATAAAGGTCAAGCCACTTGGCTGCCAGAATGCCCTGCTTCAGCACAGACCAGAAAGGCATTGTGATAAGCGTATCCCCGGTATAGTCAGGGGTTAATGGGAGTCGTCCCCGTCCCCCCAGTATACGGCCAGAACCATGGACCCGGTACTTGTGGTTCGGACTCTCTCCAACCAGCCATAATGTTGTGAGAGTGAAATTATGTCTAAGTCCAGCTTTGGTACATTAGAAGCAACTCTGAAACTTAACCTAAGCGTTTTTCGAAGCTACTTTTTGGCTAACTTCTTATAGGAAGGTCTAGGAGCTCTGAAAATGAACGTGCGCGTCTTTCACTCTTCCCGAGGGACTTAGAAGAATTTTGTGATATTTTTTATTAAATGGTGTATAAGGGTATATATATAAATATATTTTATGCACTGTATATGAGCTGGCGATTTCTAAGTCTGTGGTTCCGAGAGGGGATAACCAGGCTCACTAATAAAGGTCAAGCCACTTGGCTGCCAGAATGCCCTGCTTCAGCACAGACCAGAAAGGCATTGTGATAAGCGTATCCCCGGTATAGTCAGGGGTTAATGGGAGTCGTCCCCGTCCCCCCAGTATACGGCCAGAACCATGGACCCGGTACTTGTGGTTCGGACTCTCTCCAACCAGCCATAATGTTGTGAGAGTGAAATTATGTCTAAGTCCAGCTTTGGTACATTAGAAGCAACTCTGAAACTTAACCTAAGCGTTTTTCGAAGCTACTTTTTGGCTAACTTCTTATAGGAAGGTCTAGGAGCTCTGAAAATGAACGTGCGCGTCTTTCACTCTTCCCGAGGGACTTAGAAGAATTTTGTGATATTTTTTATTAAAATGGTGTATAAGGGTATATATATAAATATATTTTATGCACTGTATATGAGCTGGCGATTTCTAAGTCTGTGGTTCCGAGAGGGGGTAACCAGGCTCACTAATAAAGGTCAAGCCACTTGGCTGCCAGAATGCCCTGCTTCAGCACAGACCAGAAAGGCATTGTGATAAGCGTATCCCCGGTATAGTCAGGGGTTAATGGGAGTCGTCCCCGTCCCCCCAGTATACGGCCAGAACCATGGACCCGGTACTTGTGGTTCGGACTCTCTCCAACCAGCCATAATGTTGTGAGAGTGAAATTATGTCTAAGTCCAGCTTTGGTACATTAGAAGCAACTCTGAAACTTAACCTAAGCGTTTTTCGAAGCTACTTTTTGGCTAACTTCTTATAGGAAGGTCTAGGAGCTCTGAAAATGAACGTGCGCGTCTTTCACTCTTCCCGAGGGACTTAGAAGAATTTTGTGATATTTTTTATTAAATGGTGTATAAGGGTATATATATAAATATATCTTATGCACTGTATATGAGCTGGCGATTTCTAAGTCTGTGGTTCCGAGAGGGGGTAACCAGGCTCACTAATAAAGGTCAAGCCACTTGGCTGCCAGAATGCCGTGCTTCAGCACAGACCAGAAAGGCATTGTGATAAGCGTATCCCCGGTATAGTCAGGGGTTAATGGGAGTCGTCCCCGTCCCCCCAGTATACGGCCAGAACCATGGACCCGGTACTTGTGGTTCGGACTGTCTCCAACCAGCCATAATGTTGTGAGAGTGAAATTATGTCTAAGTCCAGCTTTGGTACATTAGAAGCAACTCTGAAACTTAACCTAAGCGTTTTTCGAAGCTACTTTTTGGCTAACTTCTTATAGGAAGGTCTAGGAGCTCTGAAAATGAACGTGCGCGTCTTTCACTCTTCCCGAGGGACTTAGAAGAATTTTGTGATATTTTTTATTAAATGGTGTATAAGGGTATATATATAAATATATTTTATGCACTGTATATGAGCTGGCGATTTCTAAGTCTGTGGTTCCGAGAGGGGGTAACCAGGCTCACTAATAAAGGTCAAGCCACTTGGCTGCCAGAATGCCCTGCTTCAGCACAGACCAGAAAGGCATTGTGATAAGCGTATCCCCGGTATAGTCAGGGGTTAATGGGAGTCGTCCCCGTCCCCCCAGTATACGGCCAGAACCATGGACCCGGTACTTGTGGTTCGGACTCTCTCCAACCAGCCATAATGTTGTGAGAGTGAAATTATGTCTAAGTCCAGCTTTGGTACATTAGAAGCAACTCTGAAACTTAACCTAAGCGTTTTTCGAAGCTACTTTTTGGCTAACTTCTTATAGGAAGGTCTAGGAGCTCTGAAAATGAACGTGCGCGTCTTTCACTCTTCCCGAGGGACTTAGAAGAATTTTGTGATATTTTTTATTAAATGGTGTATAAGGGTATATATATAAATTTATTTTATGCACTGTATATGAGCTGGCGATTTCTAAGTCTGTGGTTCCGAGAGGGGGTAACCAGGCTCACTAATAAAGGTCAAGCCACTTGGCTGCCAGAATGCCGTGCTTCAGCACAGACCAGAAAGGCATTGTGATAAGCGTATCCCCGGTATAGTCAGGGGTTAATGGGAGTCGTCCCCGTCCCCCCAGTATACGGCCAGAACCATGGACCCGGTACTTGTGGTTCGGACTGTCTCCAACCAGCCATAATGTTGTGAGAGTGAAATTATGTCTAAGTCCAGCTTTGGTACATTAGAAGCAACTCTGAAACTTAACCTAAGCGTTTTTCGAAGCTACTTTTTGGCTAACTTCTTATAGGAAGGTCTAGGAGCTCTGAAAATGAACGTGCGCGTCTTTCACTCTTCCCGAGGGACTTAGAAGAATTTTGTGATATTTTTTATTAAATGGTGTATAAGGGTATATATATAAATATATTTTATGCACTGTATATGAGCTGGCGATTTCTAAGTCTGTGGTTCCGAGAGGGGGTAACCAGGCTCACTAATAAAGGTCAAGCCACTTGGCTGCCAGAATGCCCTGCTTCAGCACAGACCAGAAAGGCATTGTGATAAGCGTATCCCCGGTATAGTCAGGGGTTAATGGGAGTCGTCCCCGTCCCCCCATATACGGCCAGAACCATGGACCCGGTATTTGTGGTTCGGACTCTCTCCAACCAGCCATAATGTTGTGAGAGTGAAATTATGTCTAAGTCCAGCTTTGGTACATTAGAAGCAACTCTGAAACTTAACCTAAGCGTTTTTCGAAGCTACTTTTTGGCTAACTTCTTATAGGAAGGTCTAGGAGCTCTGAAAATGAACGTGCGCGTCTTTCACTCTTCCCGAGGGACTTAGAAGAATTTTGTGATATTTTTTATTAAAATGGTGTATAAGGGTATATATATAAATATATTTTATGCACTGTATATGAGCTGGCGATTTCTAAGTCTGTGGTTCCGAGAGGGGGTAACCAGGCTCACTAATAAAGGTCAAGCCACTTGGCTGCCAGAATGCCCTGCTTCAGCACAGACCAGAAAGGCATTGTGATAAGCGTATCCCCGGTATAGTCAGGGGTTAATGGGAGTCGTCCCCGTCCCCCCAGTATACGGCCAGAACCATGGACCCGGTACTTGTGGTTCGGACTCTCTCCAACCAGCCATAATGTTGTGAGAGTGAAATTATGTCTAAGTCCAGCTTTGGTACATTAGAAGCAACTCTGAAACTTAACCTAAGCGTTTTTCGAAGCTACTTTTTGGCTAACTTCTTATAGGAAGGTCTAGGAGCTCTGAAAATGAACGTGCGCGTCTTTCACTCTTCCCGAGGGACTTAGAAGAATTTTGTGATATTTTTTATTAAATGGTGTATAAGGGTATATATATAAATATATCTTATGCACTGTATATGAGCTGGCGATTTCTAAGTCTGTGGTTCCGAGAGGGGGTAACCAGGCTCACTAATAAAGGTCAAGCCACTTGGCTGCCAGAATGCCCTGCTTCAGCACAGACCAGAAAGGCATTGTGATAAGCGTATCCCCGGTATAGTCAGGGGTTAATGGGAGTCGTCCCCGTCCCCCCAGTATACGGCCAGAACCATGGACCCGGTACTTGTGGTTCGGACTGTCTCCAACCAGCCATAATGTTGTGAGAGTGAAATTATGTCTAAGTCCAGCTTTGGTACATTAGAAGCAACTCTGAAACTTAACCTAAGCGTTTTTCGAAGCTACTTTTTGGCTAACTTCTTATAGGAAGGTCTAGGAGCTCTGAAAATGAACGTGCGCGTCTTTCACTCTTCCCGAGGGACTTAGAAGAATTTTGTGATATTTTTTATTAAATGGTGTATAAGGGTATATATATAAATATATCTTATGCACTGTATATGAGCTGGCGATTTCTAAGTCTGTGGTTCCGAGAGGGGGTAACCAGGCTCACTAATAAAGGTCAAGCCACTTGGCTGCCAGAATGCCGTGCTTCAGCACAGACCAGAAAGGCATTGTGATAAGCGTATCCCCGGTATAGTCAGGGGTTAATGGGAGTCGTCCCCGTCCCCCCAGTATACGGCCAGAACCATGGACCCGGTACTTGTGGTTCGGACTGTCTCCAACCAGCCATAATGTTGTGAGAGTGAAATTATGTCTAAGTCCAGCTTTGGTACATTAGAAGCAACTCTGAAACTTAACCTAAGCGTTTTTCGAAGCTACTTTTTGGCTAACTTCTTATAGGAAGGTCTAGGAGCTCTGAAAATGAACGTGCGCGTCTTTCACTCTTCCCGAGGGACTTAGAAGAATTTTGTGATATTTTTTATTAAATGGTGTATAAGGGTATATATATAAATATATTTTATGCACTGTATATGAGCTGGCGATTTCTAAGTCTGTGGTTCCGAGAGGGGGTAACCAGGCTCACTAATAAAGGTCAAGCCACTTGGCTGCCAGAATGCCCTGCTTCAGCACAGACCAGAAAGGCATTGTGATAAGCGTATCCCCGGTATAGTCAGGGGTTAATGGGAGTCGTCCCCGTCCCCCCAGTATACGGCCAGAACCATGGACCCGGTACTTGTGGTTCGGACTCTCTCCAACCAGCCATAATGTTGTGAGAGTGAAATTATGTCTAAGTCCAGCTTTGGTACATTAGAAGCAACTCTGAAACTTAACCTAAGCGTTTTTCGAAGCTACTTTTTGGCTAACTTCTTATAGGAAGGTCTAGGAGCTCTGAAAATGAACGTGCGCGTCTTTCACTCTTCCCGAGGGACTTAGAAGAATTTTGTGATATTTTTTATTAAAATGGTGTATAAGGGTATATATATAAATATATTTTATGCACTGTATATGAGCTGGCGATTTCTAAGTCTGTGGTTCCGAGAGGGGGTAACCAGGCTCACTAATAAAGGTCAAGCCACTTGGCTGCCAGAATGCCCTGCTTCAGCACAGACCAGAAAGGCATTGTGATAAGCGTATCCCCGGTATAGTCAGGGGTTAATGGGAGTCGTCCCCGTCCCCCCAGTATACGGCCAGAACCATGGACCCGGTACTTGTGGTTCGGACTCTCTCCAACCAGCCATAATGTTGTGAGAGTGAAATTATGTCTAAGTCCAGCTTTGGTACATTAGAAGCAACTCTGAAACTTAACCTAAGCGTTTTTCGAAGCTACTTTTTGGCTAACTTCTTATAGGAAGGTCTAGGAGCTCTGAAAATGAACGTGCGCGTCTTTCACTCTTCCCGAGGGACTTAGAAGAATTTTGTGATATTTTTTATTAAATGGTGTATAAGGGTATATATATAAATATATCTTATGCACTGTATATGAGCTGGCGATTTCTAAGTCTGTGGTTCCGAGAGGGGGTAACCAGGCTCACTAATAAAGGTCAAGCCACTTGGCTGCCAGAATGCCGTGCTTCAGCACAGACCAGAAAGGCATTGTGATAAGCGTATCCCCGGTATAGTCAGGGGTTAATGGGAGTCGTCCCCGTCCCCCCAGTATACGGCCAGAACCATGGACCCGGTACTTGTGGTTCGGACTGTCTCCAACCAGCCATAATGTTGTGAGAGTGAAATTATGTCTAAGTCCAGCTTTGGTACATTAGAAGCAACTCTGAAACTTAACCTAAGCGTTTTTCGAAGCTACTTTTTGGCTAACTTCTTATAGGAAGGTCTAGGAGCTCTGAAAATGAACGTGCGCGTCTTTCACTCTTCCCGAGGGACTTAGAAGAATTTTGTGATATTTTTTATTAAATGGTGTATAAGGGTATATATATAAATATATTTTATGCACTGTATATGAGCTGGCGATTTCTAAGTCTGTGGTTCCGAGAGGGGGTAACCAGGCTCACTAATAAAGGTCAAGCCACTTGGCTGCCAGAATGCCCTGCTTCAGCACAGACCAGAAAGGCATTGTGATAAGCGTATCCCCGGTATAGTCAGGGGTTAATGGGAGTCGTCCCCGTCCCCCCCAGTATACGGCCAGAACCATGGACCCGGTACTTGTGGTTCGGACTCTCTCCAACCAGCCATAATGTTGTGAGAGTGAAATTATGTCTAAGTCCAGCTTTGGTACATTAGAAGCAACTCTGAAACTTAACCTAAGCGTTTTTCGAAGCTACTTTTTGGCTAACTTCTTATAGGAAGGTCTAGGAGCTCTGAAAATGAACGTGCGCGTCTTTCACTCTTCCCGAGGGACTTAGAAGAATTTTGTGATATTTTTTATTAAATGGTGTATAAGGGTATATATATAAATATATTTTATGCACTGTATATGAGCTGGCGATTTCTAAGTCTGTGGTTCCGAGAGGGGGTAACCAGGCTCACTAATAAAGGTCAAGCCACTTGGCTGCCAGAATGCCGTGCTTCAGCACAGACCAGAAAGGCATTGTGATAAGCGTATCCCCGGTATAGTCAGGGGTTAATGGGAGTCCCCCCCGTCCCCCCAGTATACGGCCAGAACCATGGACCCGGTACTTGTGGTTCGGACTGTCTCCAACCAGCCATAATGTTGTGAAAGTGAAATTATGTCTAAGTCCAGCTTTGGTACATTAGAAGCAACTCTGAAACTTAACCTAAGCGTTTTTCGAAGCTACTTTTTGGCTAACTTCTTATAGGAAGGTCTAGGAGCTCTGAAAATGAACGTGCGCGTCTTTCACTCTTCCCGAGGGACTTAGAAGAATTTTGTGATATTTTTTATTAAATGGTGTATAAGGGTATATATATAAATATATTTTATGCACTGTATATGAGCTGGCGATTTCTAAGTCTGTGGTTCCGAGAGGGGGTAACCAGGCTCACTAATAAAGGTCAAGCCACTTGGCTGCCAGAATGCCCTGCTTCAGCACAGACCAGAAAGGCATTGTGATAAGCGTATCCCCGGTATAGTCAGGGGTTAATGGGAGTCGTCCCCGTCCCCCCAGTATACGGCCAGAACCATGGACCCGGTACTTGTGGTTCGGACTCTCTCCAACCAGCCATAATGTTGTGAGAGTGAAATTATGTCTAAGTCCAGCTTTGGTACATTAGAAGCAACTCTGAAACTTAACCTAAGCGTTTTTCGAAGCTACTTTTTGGCTAACTTCTTATAGGAAGGTCTAGGAGCTCTGAAAATGAACGTGCGCGTCTTTCACTCTTCCCGAGGGACTTAGAAGAATTTTGTGATATTTTTTATTAAATGGTGTATAAGGGTATATATATAAATATATCTTATGCACTGTATATGAGCTGGCGATTTCTAAGTCTGTGGTTCCGAGAGGGGGTAACCAGGCTCACTAATAAAGGTCAAGCCACTTGGCTGCCAGAATGCCGTGCTTCAGCACAGACCAGAAAGGCATTGTGATAAGCGTATCCCCGGTATAGTCAGGGGTTAATGGGAGTCGTCCCCGTCCCCCCAGTATACGGCCAGAACCATGGACCCGGTACTTGTGGTTCGGACTGTCTCCAACCAGCCATAATGTTGTGAGAGTGAAATTATGTCTAAGTCCAGCTTTGGTACATTAGAAGCAACTCTGAAACTTAACCTAAGCGTTTTTCGAAGCTACTTTTTGGCTAACTTCTTATAGGAAGGTCTCGGAGCTCTGAAAATGAACGTGCGCGTCTTTCACTCTTCCCGAGGGACTTAGAAGAATTTTGTGATATTTTTTATTAAATGGTGTATAAGGGTATATATATAAATATATTTTATGCACTGTATATGAGCTGGCGATTTCTAAGTCTGTGGTTCCGAGAGGGGGTAACCAGGCTCACTAATAAAGGTCAAGCCACTTGGCTGCCAGAATGCCGTGCTTCAGCACAGACCAGAAAGGCATTGTGATAAGCGTATCCCCGGTATAGTCAGGGGTTAATGGGAGTCGTCCCCGTCCCCCCAGTATACGGCCAGAACCATGGACCCGGTACTTGTGGTTCGGACTGTCTCCAACCAGCCATAATGTTGTGAGAGTGAAATTATGTCTAAGTCCAGCTTTGGTACATTAGAAGCAACTCTGAAACTTAACCTAAGCGTTTTTCGAAGCTACTTTTTGGCTAACTTCTTATAGGAAGGTCTCGGAGCTCTGAAAATGAACGTGCGCGTCTTTCACTCTTCCCGAGGGACTTAGAAGAATTTTGTGATATTTTTTATTAAATGGTGTATAAGGGTATATATATAAATATATTTTATGCACTGTATATGAGCTGGCGATTTCTAAGTCTGTGGTTCCGAGAGGGGGTAACCAGGCTCACTAATAAAGGTCAAGCCACTTGGCTGCCAGAATGCCCTGCTTCAGCACAGACCAGAAAGGCATTGTGATAAGCGTATCCCCGGTATAGTCAGGGGTTAATGGGAGTCGTCCCCGTCCCCCCAGTATACGGCCAGAACCATGGACCCGGTACTTGTGGTTCGGACTCTCTCCAACCAGCCATAATGTTGTGAGAGTGAAATTATGTCTAAGTCCAGCTTTGGTACATTAGAAGCAACTCTGAAACTTAACCTAAGCGTTTTTCGAAGCTACTTTTTGGCTAACTTCTTATAGGAAGGTCTAGGAGCTCTGAAAATGAACGTGCGCGTCTTTCACTCTTCCCGAGGGACTTAGAAGAATTTTGTGATATTTTTTATTAAATGGTGTATAAGGGTATATATATAAATATATTTTATGCACTGTATATGAGCTGGCGATTTCTAAGTCTGTGGTTCCGAGAGGGGGTAACCAGGCTCACTAATAAAGGTCAAGCCACTTGGCTGCCAGAATGCCGTGCTTCAGCACAGACCAGAAAGGCATTGTGATAAGCGTATCCCCGGTATAGTCAGGGGTTAATGGGAGTCGTCCCCGTCCCCCCAGTATACGGCCAGAACCATGGACCCGGTACTTGTGGTTCGGACTGTCTCCAACCAGCCATAATGTTGTGAGAGTGAAATTATGTCTAAGTCCAGCTTTGGTACATTAGAAGCAACTCTGAAACTTAACCTAAGCGTTTTTCGAAGCTACTTTTTGGCTAACTTCTTATAGGAAGGTCTAGGAGCTCTGAAAATGAACGTGCGCGTCTTTCACTCTTCCCGAGGGACTTAGAAGAATTTTGTGATATTTTTTATTAAATGGTGTATAAGGGTATATATATAAATATATTTTATGCACTGTATATGAGCTGGCGATTTCTAAGTCTGTGGTTCCGAGAGGGGGTAACCAGGCTCACTAATAAAGGTCAAGCCACTTGGCTGCCAGAATGCCGTGCTTCAGCACAGACCAGAAAGGCATTGTGATAAGCGTATCCCCGGTATAGTCAGGGGTTAATGGGAGTCGTCCCCGTCCCCCCAGTATACGGCCAGAACCATGGACCCGGTACTTGTGGTTCGGACTCTCTCCAACCAGCCATAATGTTGTGAGAGTGAAATTATGTCTAAGTCCAGCTTTGGTACATTAGAAGCAACTCTGAAACTTAACCTAAGCGTTTTTCGAAGCTACTTTTTGGCTAACTTCTTATAGGAAGGTCTAGGAGCTCTGAAAATGAACGTGCGCGTCTTTCACTCTTCCCGAGGGACTTAGAAGAATTTTGTGATATTTTTTATTAAATGGTGTATAAGGGTATATATATAAATATATTTTATGCACTGTATATGAGCTGGCGATTTCTAAGTCTGTGGTTCCGAGAGGGGGTAACCAGGCTCACTAATAAAGGTCAAGCCACTTGGCTGCCAGAATGCCCTGCTTCAGCACAGACCAGAAAGGCATTGTGATAAGCGTATCCCCGGTATAGTCAGGGGTTAATGGGAGTCGTCCCCGTCCCCCCAGTATACGGCCAGAACCATGGACCCGGTACTTGTGGTTCGGACTCTCTCCAACCAGCCATAATGTTGTGAGAGTGAAATTATGTCTAAGTCCAGCTTTGGTACATTAGAAGCAACTCTGAAACTTAACCTAAGCGTTTTTCGAAGCTACTTTTTGGCTAACTTCTTATAGGAAGGTCTAGGAGCTCTGAAAATGAACGTGCGCGTCTTTCACTCTTCCCGAGGGACTTAGAAGAATTTTGTGATATTTTTTATTAAAATGGTGTATAAGGGTATATATATAAATATATTTTATGCACTGTATATGAGCTGGCGATTTCTAAGTCTGTGGTTCCGAGAGGGGGTAACCAGGCTCACTAATAAAGGTCAAGCCACTTGGCTGCCAGAATGCCCTGCTTCAGCACAGACCAGAAAGGCATTGTGATAAGCGTATCCCCGGTATAGTCAGGGGTTAATGGGAGTCGTCCCCGTCCCCCCAGTATACGGCCAGAACCATGGACCCGGTACTTGTGGTTCGGACTCTCTCCAACCAGCCATAATGTTGTGAGAGTGAAATTATGTCTAAGTCCAGCTTTGGTACATTAGAAGCAACTCTGAAACTTAACCTAAGCGTTTTTCGAAGCTACTTTTTGGCTAACTTCTTATAGGAAGGTCTAGGAGCTCTGAAAATGAACGTGCGCGTCTTTCACTCTTCCCGAGGGACTTAGAAGAATTTTGTGATATTTTTTATTAAATGGTGTATAAGGGTATATATATAAATATATTTTATGCACTGTATATGAGCTGGCGATTTCTAAGTCTGTGGTTCCGAGAGGGGGTAACCAGGCTCACTAATAAAGGTCAAGCCACTTGGCTGCCAGAATGCCCTGCTTCAGCACAGACCAGAAAGGCATTGTGATAAGCGTATCCCCGGTATAGTCAGGGGTTAATGGGAGTCGTCCCCGTCCCCCCAGTATACGGCCAGAACCATGGACCCGGTACTTGTGGTTCGGACTCTCTCCAACCAGCCATAATGTTGTGAGAGTGAAATTATGTCTAAGTCCAGCTTTGGTACATTAGAAGCAACTCTGAAACTTAACCTAAGCGTTTTTCGAAGCTACTTTTTGGCTAACTTCTTATAGGAAGGTCTAGGAGCTCTGAAAATGAACGTGCGCGTCTTTCACTCTTCCCGAGGGACTTAGAAGAATTTTGTGATATTTTTTATTAAAATGGTGTATAAGGGTATATATATAAATATATTTTATGCACTGTATATGAGCTGGCGATTTCTAAGTCTGTGGTTCCGAGAGGGGGTAACCAGGCTCACTAATAAAGGTCAAGCCACTTGGCTGCCAGAATGCCCTGCTTCAGCACAGACCAGAAAGGCATTGTGATAAGCGTATCCCCGGTATAGTCAGGGGTTAATGGGAGTCGTCCCCGTCCCCCCAGTATACGGCCAGAACCATGGACCCGGTACTTGTGGTTCGGACTCTCTCCAACCAGCCATAATGTTGTGAGAGTGAAATTATGTCTAAGTCCAGCTTTGGTACATTAGAAGCAACTCTGAAACTTAACCTAAGCGTTTTTCGAAGCTACTTTTTGGCTAACTTCTTATAGGAAGGTCTAGGAGCTCTGAAAATGAACGTGCGCGTCTTTCACTCTTCCCGAGGGACTTAGAAGAATTTTGTGATATTTTTTATTAAATGGTGTATAAGGGTATATATATAAATATATCTTATGCACTGTATATGAGCTGGCGATTTCTAAGTCTGTGGTTCCGAGAGGGGGTAACCAGGCTCACTAATAAAGGTCAAGCCACTTGGCTGCCAGAATGCCGTGCTTCAGCACAGACCAGAAAGGCATTGTGATAAGCGTATCCCCGGTATAGTCAGGGGTTAATGGGAGTCGTCCCCGTCCCCCCAGTATACGGCCAGAACCATGGACCCGGTACTTGTGGTTCGGACTGTCTCCAACCAGCCATAATGTTGTGAGAGTGAAATTATGTCTAAGTCCAGCTTTGGTACATTAGAAGCAACTCTGAAACTTAACCTAAGCGTTTTTCGAAGCTACTTTTTGGCTAACTTCTTATAGGAAGGTCTAGGAGCTCTGAAAATGAACGTGCGCGTCTTTCACTCTTCCCGAGGGACTTAGAAGAATTTTGTGATATTTTTTATTAAATGGTGTATAAGGGTATATATATAAATATATTTTATGCACTGTATATGAGCTGGCGATTTCTAAGTCTGTGGTTCCGAGAGGGGGTAACCAGGCTCACTAATAAAGGTCAAGCCACTTGGCTGCCAGAATGCCCTGCTTCAGCACAGACCAGAAAGGCATTGTGATAAGCGTATCCCCGGTATAGTCAGGGGTTAATGGGAGTCGTCCCCGTCCCCCCAGTATACGGCCAGAACCATGGACCCGGTACTTGTGGTTCGGACTCTCTCCAACCAGCCATAATGTTGTGAGAGTGAAATTATGTCTAAGTCCAGCTTTGGTACATTAGAAGCAACTCTGAAACTTAACCTAAGCGTTTTTCGAAGCTACTTTTTGGCTAACTTCTTATAGGAAGGTCTAGGAGCTCTGAAAATGAACGTGCGCGTCTTTCACTCTTCCCGAGGGACTTAGAAGAATTTTGTGATATTTTTTATTAAATGGTGTATAAGGGTATATATATAAATTTATTTTATGCACTGTATATGAGCTGGCGATTTCTAAGTCTGTGGTTCCGAGAGGGGGTAACCAGGCTCACTAATAAAGGTCAAGCCACTTGGCTGCCAGAATGCCCTGCTTCAGCACAGACCAGAAAGGCATTGTGATAAGCGTATCCCCGGTATAGTCAGGGGTTAATGGGAGTCGTCCCCGTCCCCCCAGTATACGGCCAGAACCATGGACCCGGTACTTGTGGTTCGGACTGTCTCCAACCAGCCATAATGTTGTGAGAGTGAAATTATGTCTAAGTCCAGCTTTGGTACATTAGAAGCAACTCTGAAACTTAACCTAAGCGTTTTTCGAAGCTACTTTTTGGCTAACTTCTTATAGGAAGGTCTAGGAGCTCTGAAAATGAACGTGCGCGTCTTTCACTCTTCCCGAGGGACTTAGAAGAATTTTGTGATATTTTTTATTAAATGGTGTATAAGGGTATATATATAAATATATTTTATGCACTGTATATGAGCTGGCGATTTCTAAGTCTGTGGTTCCGAGAGGGGGTAACCAGGCTCACTAATAAAGGTCAAGCCACTTGGCTGCCAGAATGCCCTGCTTCAGCACAGACCAGAAAGGCATTGTGATAAGCGTATCCCCGGTATAGTCAGGGGTTAATGGGAGTCGTCCCCGTCCCCCCAGTATACGGCCAGAACCATGGACCCGGTACTTGTGGTTCGGACTCTCTCCAACCAGCCATAATGTTGTGAGAGTGAAATTATGTCTAAGTCCAGCTTTGGTACATTAGAAGCAACTCTGAAACTTAACCTAAGCGTTTTTCGAAGCTACTTTTTGGCTAACTTCTTATAGGAAGGTCTAGGAGCTCTGAAAATGAACGTGCGCGTCTTTCACTCTTCCCGAGGGACTTAGAAGAATTTTGTGATATTTTTTATTAAATGGTGTATAAGGGTATATATATAAATATATTTTATGCACTGTATATGAGCTGGCGATTTCTAAGTCTGTGGTTCCGAGAGGGGGTAACCAGGCTCACTAATAAAGGTCAAGCCACTTGGCTGCCAGAATGCCCTGCTTCAGCACAGACCAGAAAGGCATTGTGATAAGCGTATCCCCGGTATAGTCAGGGGTTAATGGGAGTCGTCCCCGTCCCCCCAGTATACGGAAAGAACCATGGACCCGGTACTTGTGGTTCGGACTCTCTCCAACCAGCCATAATGTTGTGAGAGTGAAATTATGTCTAAGTCCAGCTTTGGTACATTAGAAGCAACTCTGAAACTTAACCTAAGCGTTTTTCGAAGCTACTTTTTGGCTAACTTCTTATAGGAAGGTCTAGGAGCTCTGAAAATGAACGTGCGCGTCTTTCACTCTTCCCGAGGGACTTAGAAGAATTTTGTGATATTTTTTATTAAATGGTGTATAAGGGTATATATATAAATTTATTTTATGCACTGTATATGAGCTGGCGATTTCTAAGTCTGTGGTTCCGAGAGGGGGTAACCAGGCTCACTAATAAAGGTCAAGCCACTTGGCTGCCAGAATGCCCTGCTTCAGCACAGACCAGAAAGGCATTGTGATAAGCGTATCCCCGGTATAGTCAGGGGTTAATGGGAGTCGTCCCCGTCCCCCCAGTATACGGCCAGAACCATGGACCCGGTACTTGTGGTTCGGACTGTCTCCAACCAGCCATAATGTTGTGAGAGTGAAATTATGTCTAAGTCCAGCTTTGGTACATTAGAAGCAACTCTGAAACTTAACCTAAGCGTTTTTCGAAGCTACTTTTTGGCTAACTTCTTATAGGAAGGTCTAGGAGCTCTGAAAATGAACGTGCGCGTCTTTCACTCTTCCCGAGGGACTTAGAAGAATTTTGTGATATTTTTTATTAAATGGTGTATAAGGGTATATATATAAATATATTTTATGCACTGTATATGAGCTGGCGATTTCTAAGTCTGTGGTTCCGAGAGGGGGTAACCAGGCTCACTAATAAAGGTCAAGCCACTTGGCTGCCAGAATGCCCTGCTTCAGCACAGACCAGAAAGGCATTGTGATAAGCGTATCCCCGGTATAGTCAGGGGTTAATGGGAGTCGTCCCCGTCCCCCCAGTATACGGCCAGAACCATGGACCCGGTACTTGTGGTTCGGACTCTCTCCAACCAGCCATAATGTTGTGAGAGTGAAATTATGTCTAAGTCCAGCTTTGGTACATTAGAAGCAACTCTGAAACTTAACCTAAGCGTTTTTCGAAGCTACTTTTTGGCTAACTTCTTATAGGAAGGTCTAGGAGCTCTGAAAATGAACGTGCGCGTCTTTCACTCTTCCCGAGGGACTTAGAAGAATTTTGTGATATTTTTTATTAAATGGTGTATAAGGGTATATATATAAATATATCTTATGCACTGTATATGAGCTGGCGATTTCTAAGTCTGTGGTTCCGAGAGGGGGTAACCAGGCTCACTAATAAAGGTCAAGCCACTTGGCTGCCAGAATGCCGTGCTTCAGCACAGACCAGAAAGGCATTGTGATAAGCGTATCCCCGGTATAGTCAGGGGTTAATGGGAGTCGTCCCCGTCCCCCCAGTATACGGCCAGAACCATGGACCCGGTACTTGTGGTTCGGACTGTCTCCAACCAGCCATAATGTTGTGAGAGTGAAATTATGTCTAAGTCCAGCTTTGGTACATTAGAAGCAACTCTGAAACTTAACCTAAGCGTTTTTCGAAGCTACTTTTTGGCTAACTTCTTATAGGAAGGTCTAGGAGCTCTGAAAATGAACGTGCGCGTCTTTCACTCTTCCCGAGGGACTTAGAAGAATTTTGTGATATTTTTTATTAAATGGTGTATAAGGGTATATATATAAATATATCTTATGCACTGTATATGAGCTGGCGATTTCTAAGTCTGTGGTTCCGAGAGGGGGTAACCAGGCTCACTAATAAAGGTCAAGCCACTTGGCTGCCAGAATGCCGTGCTTCAGCACAGACCAGAAAGGCATTGTGATAAGCGTATCCCCGGTATAGTCAGGGGTTAATGGGAGTCGTCCCCGTCCCCCCAGTATACGGCCAGAACCATGGACCCGGTACTTGTGGTTCGGACTCTCTCCAACCAGCCATAATGTTGTGAGAGTGAAATTATGTCTAAGTCCAGCTTTGGTACATTAGAAGCAACTCTGAAACTTAACCTAAGCGTTTTTCGAAGCTACTTTTTGGCTTACTTCTTATAGGAAGGTCTAGGAGCTCTGAAAATGAACGTGCGCGTCTTCCACTCTTCCCGAGGGACTTAGAAGAAATTTGTGATATTTTTTATTAAAATGGTGTATAAGGGTATATATACAGTATAAATATATTTTATGCACTGTATATGAGCTGGCGATTTCTAAGTCTGTGGTTCCGAGAGGGGGTAACCAGGCTCACTAATAAAGGTCAAGCCACTTGGCTGCCAGAATGCCCTGCTTCAGCACAGACCAGAAAGGCATTGTGATAAGCGTATCCCCGGTATAGTCAGGGGTTAATGGGAGTCGTCCCCGTCCCCCCAGTATACGGCCAGAACCATGGACCCGGTACTTGTGGTTCGGACTGTCTCCAACCAGCCATAATGTTGTGAGAGTGAAATTATGTCTAAGTCCAGCTTTGGTACATTAGAAGCAACTCTGAAACTTAACCTAAGCGTTTTTCGAAGCTACTTTTTGGCTAACTTCTTATAGGAAGGTCTAGGAGCTCTGAAAATGAACGTGCGCGTCTTTCACTCTTCCCGAGGGACTTAGAAGAATTTTGTGATATTTTTTATTAAATGGTGTATAAGGGTATATATATAAATTTATTTTATGCACTGTATATGAGCTGGCGATTTCTAAGTCTGTGGTTCCGAGAGGGGGTAACCAGGCTCACTAATAAAGGTCAAGCCACTTGGCTGCCAGAATGCCCTGCTTCAGCACAGACCAGAAAGGCATTGTGATAAGCGTATCCCCGGTATAGTCAGGGGTTAATGGGAGTCGTCCCCGTCCCCCCAGTATACGGCCAGAACCATGGACCCGGTACTTGTGGTTCGGACTGTCTCCAACCAGCCATAATGTTGTGAGAGTGAAATTATGTCTAAGTCCAGCTTTGGTACATTAGAAGCAACTCTGAAACTTAACCTAAGCGTTTTTCGAAGCTACTTTTTGGCTAACTTCTTATAGGAAGGTCTAGGAGCTCTGAAAATGAACGTGCGCGTCTTTCACTCTTCCCGAGGGACTTAGAAGAATTTTGTGATATTTTTTATTAAATGGTGTATAAGGGTATATATATAAATATATTTTATGCACTGTATATGAGCTGGCGATTTCTAAGTCTGTGGTTCCGAGAGGGGGTAACCAGGCTCACTAATAAAGGTCAAGCCACTTGGCTGCCAGAATGCCCTGCTTCAGCACAGACCAGAAAGGCATTGTGATAAGCGTATCCCCGGTATAGTCAGGGGTTAATGGGAGTCGTCCCCGTCCCCCCAGTATACGGCCAGAACCATGGACCCGGTACTTGTGGTTCGGACTCTCTCCAACCAGCCATAATGTTGTGAGAGTGAAATTATGTCTAAGTCCAGCTTTGGTACATTAGAAGCAACTCTGAAACTTAACCTAAGCGTTTTTCGAAGCTACTTTTTGGCTAACTTCTTATAGGAAGGTCTAGGAGCTCTGAAAATGAACGTGCGCGTCTTTCACTCTTCCCGAGGGACTTAGAAGAATTTTGTGATATTTTTTATTAAATGGTGTATAAGGGTATATATATAAATATATCTTATGCACTGTATATGAGCTGGCGATTTCTAAGTCTGTGGTTCCGAGAGGGGGTAACCAGGCTCACTAATAAAGGTCAAGCCACTTGGCTGCCAGAATGCCGTGCTTCAGCACAGACCAGAAAGGCATTGTGATAAGCGTATCCCCGGTATAGTCAGGGGTTAATGGGAGTCGTCCCCGTCCCCCCAGTATACGGCCAGAACCATGGACCCGGTACTTGTGGTTCGGACTGTCTCCAACCAGCCATAATGTTGTGAGAGTGAAATTATGTCTAAGTCCAGCTTTGGTACATTAGAAGCAACTCTGAAACTTAACCTAAGCGTTTTTCGAAGCTACTTTTTGGCTAACTTCTTATAGGAAGGTCTAGAAGCTCTGAAAATGAACGTGCGCGTCTTTCACTCTTCCCGAGGGACTTAGAAGAATTTTGTGATATTTTTTATTAAATGGTGTATAAGGGTATATATATAAATATATCTTATGCACTGTATATGAGCTGGCGATTTCTAAGTCTGTGGTTCCGAGAGGGGGTAACCAGGCTCACTAATAAAGGTCAAGCCACTTGGCTGCCAGAATGCCGTGCTTCAGCACAGACCAGAAAGGCATTGTGATAAGCGTATCCCCGGTATAGTCAGGGGTTAATGGGAGTCGTCCCCGTCCCCCCAGTATACGGCCAGAACCATGGACCCGGTACTTGTGGTTCGGACTCTCTCCAACCAGCCATAATGTTGTGAGAGTGAAATTATGTCTAAGTCCAGCTTTGGTACATTAGAAGCAACTCTGAAACTTAACCTAAGCGTTTTTCGAAGCTACTTTTTGGCTTACTTCTTATAGGAAGGTCTAGGAGCTCTGAAAATGAACGTGCGCGTCTTCCACTCTTCCCGAGGGACTTAGAAGAAATTTGTGATATTTTTTATTAAAATGGTGTATAAGGGTATATATACAGTATAAATATATTTTATGCACTGTATATGAGCTGGCGATTTCTAAGTCTGTGGTTCCGAGAGGGGGTAACCAGGCTCACTAATAAAGGTCAAGCCACTTGGCTGCCAGAATGCCCTGCTTCAGCACAGACCAGAAAGGCATTGTGATAAGCGTATCCCCGGTATAGTCAGGGGTTAATGGGAGTCGTCCCCGTCCCCCCAGTATACGGCCAGAACCATGGACCCGGTACTTGTGGTTCGGACTGTCTCCAACCAGCCATAATGTTGTGAGAGTGAAATTATGTCTAAGTCCAGCTTTGGTACATTAGAAGCAACTCTGAAACTTAACCTAAGCGTTTTTCGAAGCTACTTTTTGGCTAACTTCTTATAGGAAGGTCTAGGAGCTCTGAAAATGAACGTGCGCGTCTTTCACTCTTCCCGAGGGACTTAGAAGAATTTTGTGATATTTTTTATTAAAATGGTGTATAAGGGTATATATATAAATATATTTTATGCACTGTATATGAGCTGGCGATTTCTAAGTCTGTGGTTCCGAGAGGGGGTAACCAGGCTCACTAATAAAGGTCAAGCCACTTGGCTGCCAGAATGCCCTGCTTCAGCACAGACCAGAAAGGCATTGTGATAAGCGTATCCCCGGTATAGTCAGGGGTTAATGGGAGTCGTCCCCGTCCCCCCAGTATACGGCCAGAACCATGGACCCGGTACTTGTGGTTCGGACTGTCTCCAACCAGCCATAATGTTGTGAGAGTGAAATTATGTCTAAGTCCAGCTTTGGTACATTAGAAGCAACTCTGAAACTTAACCTAAGCGTTTTTCGAAGCTACTTTTTGGCTAACTTCTTATAGGAAGGTCTAGGAGCTCTGAAAATGAACGTGCGCGTCTTTCACTCTTCCCGAGGGACTTAGAAGAATTTTGTGATATTTTTTATTAAATGGTGTATAAGGGTATATATATAAATATATCTTATGCACTGTATATGAGCTGGCGATTTCTAAGTCTGTGGTTCCGAGAGGGGGTAACCAGGCTCACTAATAAAGGTCAAGCCACTTGGCTGCCAGAATGCCGTGCTTCAGCACAGACCAGAAAGGCATTGTGATAAGCGTATCCCCGGTATAGTCAGGGGTTAATGGGAGTCGTCCCCGTCCCCCCAGTATACGGCCAGAACCATGGACCCGGTACTTGTGGTTCGGACTGTCTCCAACCAGCCATAATGTTGTGAGAGTGAAATTATGTCTAAGTCCAGCTTTGGTACATTAGAAGCAACTCTGAAACTTAACCTAAGCGTTTTTCGAAGCTACTTTTTGGCTAACTTCTTATAGGAAGGTCTAGGAGCTCTGAAAATGAACGTGCGCGTCTTTCACTCTTCCCGAGGGACTTAGAAGAATTTTGTGATATTTTTTATTAAATGGTGTATAAGGGTATATATATAAATATATCTTATGCACTGTATATGAGCTGGCGATTTCTAAGTCTGTGGTTCCGAGAGGGGGTAACCAGGCTCACTAATAAAGGTCAAGCCACTTGGCTGCCAGAATGCCGTGCTTCAGCACAGACCAGAAAGGCATTGTGATAAGCGTATCCCCGGTATAGTCAGGGGTTAATGGGAGTCGTCCCCGTCCCCCCAGTATACGGCCAGAACCATGGACCCGGTACTTGTGGTTCGGACTGTCTCCAACCAGCCATAATGTTGTGAGAGTGAAATTATGTCTAAGTCCAGCTTTGGTACATTAGAAGCAACTCTGAAACTTAACCTAAGCGTTTTTCGAAGCTACTTTTTGGCTAACTTCTTATAGGAAGGTCTAGGAGCTCTGAAAATGAACGTGCGCGTCTTTCACTCTTCCCGAGGGACTTAGAAGAATTTTGTGATATTTTTTATTAAATGGTGTATAAGGGTATATATATAAATATATCTTATGCACTGTATATGAGCTGGCGATTTCTAAGTCTGTGGTTCCGAGAGGGGGTAACCAGGCTCACTAATAAAGGTCAAGCCACTTGGCTGCCAGAATGCCGTGCTTCAGCACAGACCAGAAAGGCATTGTGATAAGCGTATCCCCGGTATAGTCAGGGGTTAATGGGAGTCGTCCCCGTCCCCCCAGTATACGGCCAGAACCATGGACCCGGTACTTGTGGTTCGGACTCTCTCCAACCAGCCATAATGTTGTGAGAGTGAAATTATGTCTAAGTCCAGCTTTGGTACATTAGAAGCAACTCTGAAACTTAACCTAAGCGTTTTTCGAAGCTACTTTTTGGCTTACTTCTTATAGGAAGGTCTAGGAGCTCTGAAAATGAACGTGCGCGTCTTCCACTCTTCCCGAGGGACTTAGAAGAAATTTGTGATATTTTTTATTAAAATGGTGTATAAGGGTATATATACAGTATAAATATATTTTATGCACTGTATATGAGCTGGCGATTTCTAAGTCTGTGGTTCCGAGAGGGGGTAACCAGGCTCACTAATAAAGGTCAAGCCACTTGGCTGCCAGAATGCCCTGCTTCAGCACAGACCAGAAAGGCATTGTGATAAGCGTATCCCCGGTATAGTCAGGGGTTAATGGGAGTCGTCCCCGTCCCCCCAGTATACGGCCAGAACCATGGACCCGGTACTTGTGGTTCGGACTGTCTCCAACCAGCCATAATGTTGTGAGAGTGAAATTATGTCTAAGTCCAGCTTTGGTACATTAGAAGCAACTCTGAAACTTAACCTAAGCGTTTTTCGAAGCTACTTTTTGGCTAACTTCTTATAGGAAGGTCTAGGAGCTCTGAAAATGAACGTGCGCGTCTTTCACTCTTCCCGAGGGACTTAGAAGAATTTTGTGATATTTTTTATTAAAATGGTGTATAAGGGTATATATATAAATATATTTTATGCACTGTATATGAGCTGGCGATTTCTAAGTCTGTGGTTCCGAGAGGGGGTAACCAGGCTCACTAATAAAGGTCAAGCCACTTGGCTGCCAGAATGCCCTGCTTCAGCACAGACCAGAAAGGCATTGTGATAAGCGTATCCCCGGTATAGTCAGGGGTTAATGGGAGTCGTCCCCGTCCCCCCAGTATACGGCCAGAACCATGGACCCGGTACTTGTGGTTCGGACTGTCTCCAACCAGCCATAATGTTGTGAGAGTGAAATTATGTCTAAGTCCAGCTTTGGTACATTAGAAGCAACTCTGAAACTTAACCTAAGCGTTTTTCGAAGCTACTTTTTGGCTAACTTCTTATAGGAAGGTCTAGGAGCTCTGAAAATGAACGTGCGCGTCTTTCACTCTTCCCGAGGGACTTAGAAGAATTTTGTGATATTTTTTATTAAATGGTGTATAAGGGTATATATATAAATATATCTTATGCACTGTATATGAGCTGGCGATTTCTAAGTCTGTGGTTCCGAGAGGGGGTAACCAGGCTCACTAATAAAGGTCAAGCCACTTGGCTGCCAGAATGCCGTGCTTCAGCACAGACCAGAAAGGCATTGTGATAAGCGTATCCCCGGTATAGTCAGGGGTTAATGGGAGTCGTCCCCGTCCCCCCAGTATACGGCCAGAACCATGGACCCGGTACTTGTGGTTCGGACTGTCTCCAACCAGCCATAATGTTGTGAGAGTGAAATTATGTCTAAGTCCAGCTTTGGTACATTAGAAGCAACTCTGAAACTTAACCTAAGCGTTTTTCGAAGCTACTTTTTGGCTAACTTCTTATAGGAAGGTCTAGGAGCTCTGAAAATGAACGTGCGCGTCTTTCACTCTTCCCGAGGGACTTAGAAGAATTTTGTGATATTTTTTATTAAATGGTGTATAAGGGTATATATATAAATATATTTTATGCACTGTATATGAGCTGGCGATTTCTAAGTCTGTGGTTCCGAGAGGGGGTAACCAGGCTCACTAATAAAGGTCAAGCCACTTGGCTGCCAGAATGCCCTGCTTCAGCACAGACCAGAAAGGCATTGTGATAAGCGTATCCCCGGTATAGTCAGGGGTTAATGGGAGTCGTCCCCGTCCCCCCAGTATACGGCCAGAACCATGGACCCGGTACTTGTGGTTCGGACTCTCTCCAACCAGCCATAATGTTGTGAGAGTGAAATTATGTCTAAGTCCAGCTTTGGTACATTAGAAGCAACTCTGAAACTTAACCTAAGCGTTTTTCGAAGCTACTTTTTGGCTAACTTCTTATAGGAAGGTCTAGGAGCTCTGAAAATGAACGTGCGCGTCTTTCACTCTTCCCGAGGGACTTAGAAGAATTTTGTGATATTTTTTATTAAAATGGTGTATAAGGGTATATATATAAATATATTTTATGCACTGTATATGAGCTGGCGATTTCTAAGTCTGTGGTTCCGAGAGGGGGTAACCAGGCTCACTAATAAAGGTCAAGCCACTTGGCTGCCAGAATGCCCTGCTTCAGCACAGACCAGAAAGGCATTGTGATAAGCGTATCCCCGGTATAGTCAGGGGTTAATGGGAGTCGTCCCCGTCCCCCCAGTATACGGCCAGAACCATGGACCCGGTACTTGTGGTTCGGACTGTCTCCAACCAGCCATAATGTTGTGAGAGTGAAATTATGTCTAAGTCCAGCTTTGGTACATTAGAAGCAACTCTGAAACTTAACCTAAGCGTTTTTCGAAGCTACTTTTTGGCTAACTTCTTATAGGAAGGTCTAGGAGCTCTGAAAATGAACGTGCGCGTCTTTCACTCTTCCCGAGGGACTTAGAAGAATTTTGTGATATTTTTTATTAAATGGTGTATAAGGGTATATATATAAATATATTTTATGCACTGTATATGAGCTGGCGATTTCTAAGTCTGTGGTTCCGAGAGGGGGTAACCAGGCTCACTAATAAAGGTCAAGCCACTTGGCTGCCAGAATGCCCTGCTTCAGCACAGACCAGAAAGGCATTGTGATAAGCGTATCCCCGGTATAGTCAGGGGTTAATGGGAGTCGTCCCCGTCCCCCCAGTATACGGCCAGAACCATGGACCCGGTACTTGTGGTTCGGACTCTCTCCAACCAGCCATAATGTTGTGAGAGTGAAATTATGTCTAAGTCCAGCTTTGGTACATTAGAAGCAACTCTGAAACTTAACCTAAGCGTTTTTCGAAGCTACTTTTTGGCTAACTTCTTATAGGAAGGTCTAGGAGCTCTGAAAATGAACGTGCGCGTCTTTCACTCTTCCCGAGGGACTTAGAAGAAATTTGTGATATTTTTTATTAAAATGGTGTATAAGGGTATATATATAAATATATTTTATGCACTGTATATGAGCTGGCGATTTCTAAGTCTGTGGTTCCGAGAGGGGGTAACCAGGCTCACTAATAAAGGTCAAGCCACTTGGCTGCCAGAATGCCGTGCTTCAGCACAGACCAGAAAGGCATTGTGATAAGCGTATCCCCGGTATAGTCAGGGGTTTATGGGAGTCGTCCCCGTCCCCCCAGTATACGGCCAGAACCATGGACCCGGTACTTGTGGTTCGGACTGTCTCCAACCAGCCATAATGTTGTGAGAGTGAAATTATGTCTAAGTCCAGCTTTGGTACATTAGAAGCAACTCTGAAACTTAACCTAAGCGTTTTTCGAAGCTACTTTTTGGCTTTCTTATAGGAAGGTCTAGGAGCTCTGAAAATGAACGTGCGCGTCTTTCACTCTTCCCGAGGGACTTAGAAGAATTTTGTGATATTTTTTATTAAATGGTGTATAAGGGTATATATATAAATTTATTTTATGCACTGTATATGAGCTGGCGATTTCTAAGTCTGTGGTTCCGAGAGGGGGTAACCAGGCTCACTAATAAAGGTCAAGCCACTTGGCTGCCAGAATGCCCTGCTTCAGCACAGACCAGAAAGGCATTGTGATAAGCGTATCCCCGGTATAGTCAGGGGTTAATGGGAGTCGTCCCCGTCCCCCCAGTATACGGCCAGAACCATGGACCCGGTACTTGTGGTTCGGACTGTCTCCAACCAGCCATAATGTTGTGAGAGTGAAATTATGTCTAAGTCCAGCTTTGGTACATTAGAAGCAACTCTGAAACTTAACCTAAGCGTTTTTCGAAGCTACTTTTTGGCTAACTTCTTATAGGAAGGTCTAGGAGCTCTGAAAATGAACGTGCGCGTCTTTCACTCTTCCCGAGGGACTTAGAAGAATTTTGTGATATTTTTTATTAAATGGTGTATAAGGGTATATATATAAATATATTTTATGCACTGTATATGAGCTGGCGATTTCTAAGTCTGTGGTTCCGAGAGGGGGTAACCAGGCTCACTAATAAAGGTCAAGCCACTTGGCTGCCAGAATGCCCTGCTTCAGCACAGACCAGAAAGGCATTGTGATAAGCGTATCCCCGGTATAGTCAGGGGTTAATGGGAGTCGTCCCCGTCCCCCCAGTATACGGCCAGAACCATGGACCCGGTACTTGTGGTTCGGACTCTCTCCAACCAGCCATAATGTTGTGAGAGTGAAATTATGTCTAAGTCCAGCTTTGGTACATTAGAAGCAACTCTGAAACTTAACCTAAGCGTTTTTCGAAGCTACTTTTTGGCTAACTTCTTATAGGAAGGTCTAGGAGCTCTGAAAATGAACGTGCGCGTCTTTCACTCTTCCCGAGGGACTTAGAAGAATTTTGTGATATTTTTTATTAAATGGTGTATAAGGGTATATATATAAATATATTTTATGCACTGTATATGAGCTGGCGATTTCTAAGTCTGTGGTTCCGAGAGGGGGTAACCAGGCTCACTAATAAAGGTCAAGCCACTTGGCTGCCAGAATGCCCTGCTTCAGCACAGACCAGAAAGGCATTGTGATAAGCGTATCCCCGGTATAGTCAGGGGTTAATGGGAGTCGTCCCCGTCCCCCCAGTATACGGAAAGAACCATGGACCCGGTACTTGTGGTTCGGACTCTCTCCAACCAGCCATAATGTTGTGAGAGTGAAATTATGTCTAAGTCCAGCTTTGGTACATTAGAAGCAACTCTGAAACTTAACCTAAGCGTTTTTCGAAGCTACTTTTTGGCTAACTTCTTATAGGAAGGTCTAGGAGCTCTGAAAATGAACGTGCGCGTCTTTCACTCTTCCCGAGGGACTTAGAAGAATTTTGTGATATTTTTTATTAAAATGGTGTATAAGGGTATATATATAAATATATTTTATGCACTGTATATGAGCTGGCGATTTCTAAGTCTGTGGTTCCGAGAGGGGGTAACCAGGCTCACTAATAAAGGTCAAGCCACTTGGCTGCCAGAATGCCCTGCTTCAGCACAGACCAGAAAGGCATTGTGATAAGCGTATCCCCGGTATAGTCAGGGGTTAATGGGAGTCGTCCCCGTCCCCCCAGTATACGGCCAGAACCATGGACCCGGTACTTGTGGTTCGGACTGTCTCCAACCAGCCATAATGTTGTGAGAGTGAAATTATGTCTAAGTCCAGCTTTGGTACATTAGAAGCAACTCTGAAACTTAACCTAAGCGTTTTTCGAAGCTACTTTTTGGCTAACTTCTTATAGGAAGGTCTAGGAGCTCTGAAAATGAACGTGCGCGTCTTTCACTCTTCCCGAGGGACTTAGAAGAATTTTGTGATATTTTTTATTAAATGGTGTATAAGGGTATATATATAAATATATTTTATGCACTGTATATGAGCTGGCGATTTCTAAGTCTGTGGTTCCGAGAGGGGGTAACCAGGCTCACTAATAAAGGTCAAGCCACTTGGCTGCCAGAATGCCCTGCTTCAGCACAGACCAGAAAGGCATTGTGATAAGCGTATCCCCGGTATAGTCAGGGGTTAATGGGAGTCGTCCCCGTCCCCCCAGTATACGGCCAGAACCATGGACCCGGTACTTGTGGTTCGGACTCTCTCCAACCAGCCATAATGTTGTGAGAGTGAAATTATGTCTAAGTCCAGCTTTGGTACATTAGAAGCAACTCTGAAACTTAACCTAAGCGTTTTTCGAAGCTACTTTTTGGCTAACTTCTTATAGGAAGGTCTAGGAGCTCTGAAAATGAACGTGCGCGTCTTTCACTCTTCCCGAGGGACTTAGAAGAATTTTGTGATATTTTTTATTAAATGGTGTATAAGGGTATATATATAAATATATCTTATGCACTGTATATGAGCTGGCGATTTCTAAGTCTGTGGTTCCGAGAGGGGGTAACCAGGCTCACTAATAAAGGTCAAGCCACTTGGCTGCCAGAATGCCGTGCTTCAGCACAGACCAGAAAGGCATTGTGATAAGCGTATCCCCGGTATAGTCAGGGGTTAATGGGAGTCGTCCCCGTCCCCCCAGTATACGGCCAGAACCATGGACCCGGTACTTGTGGTTCGGACTGTCTCCAACCAGCCATAATGTTGTGAGAGTGAAATTATGTCTAAGTCCAGCTTTGGTACATTAGAAGCAACTCTGAAACTTAACCTAAGCGTTTTTCGAAGCTACTTTTTGGCTAACTTCTTATAGGAAGGTCTAGGAGCTCTGAAAATGAACGTGCGCGTCTTTCACTCTTCCCGAGGGACTTAGAAGAATTTTGTGATATTTTTTATTAAATGGTGTATAAGGGTATATATATAAATATATCTTATGCACTGTATATGAGCTGGCGATTTCTAAGTCTGTGGTTCCGAGAGGGGGTAACCAGGCTCACTAATAAAGGTCAAGCCACTTGGCTGCCAGAATGCCGTGCTTCAGCACAGACCAGAAAGGCATTGTGATAAGCGTATCCCCGGTATAGTCAGGGGTTAATGGGAGTCGTCCCCGTCCCCCCAGTATACGGCCAGAACCATGGACCCGGTACTTGTGGTTCGGACTGTCTCCAACCAGCCATAATGTTGTGAGAGTGAAATTATGTCTAAGTCCAGCTTTGGTACATTAGAAGCAACTCTGAAACTTAACCTAAGCGTTTTTCGAAGCTACTTTTTGGCTAACTTCTTATAGGAAGGTCTAGGAGCTCTGAAAATGAACGTGCGCGTCTTTCACTCTTCCCGAGGGACTTAGAAGAATTTTGTGATATTTTTTATTAAATGGTGTATAAGGGTATATATATAAATATATCTTATGCACTGTATATGAGCTGGCGATTTCTAAGTCTGTGGTTCCGAGAGGGGGTAACCAGGCTCACTAATAAAGGTCAAGCCACTTGGCTGCCAGAATGCCGTGCTTCAGCACAGACCAGAAAGGCATTGTGATAAGCGTATCCCCGGTATAGTCAGGGGTTAATGGGAGTCGTCCCCGTCCCCCCAGTATACGGCCAGAACCATGGACCCGGTACTTGTGGTTCGGACTCTCTCCAACCAGCCATAATGTTGTGAGAGTGAAATTATGTCTAAGTCCAGCTTTGGTACATTAGAAGCAACTCTGAAACTTAACCTAAGCGTTTTTCGAAGCTACTTTTTGGCTTACTTCTTATAGGAAGGTCTAGGAGCTCTGAAAATGAACGTGCGCGTCTTCCACTCTTCCCGAGGGACTTAGAAGAAATTTGTGATATTTTTTATTAAAATGGTGTATAAGGGTATATATACAGTATAAATATATTTTATGCACTGTATATGAGCTGGCGATTTCTAAGTCTGTGGTTCCGAGAGGGGGTAACCAGGCTCACTAATAAAGGTCAAGCCACTTGGCTGCCAGAATGCCGTGCTTCAGCACAGACCAGAAAGGCATTGTGATAAGCGTATCCCCGGTATAGTCAGGGGTTAATGGGAGTCGTCCCCGTCCCCCCAGTATACGGCCAGAACCATGGACCCGGTACTTGTGGTTCGGACTGTCTCCAACCAGCCATAATGTTGTGAGAGTGAAATTATGTCTAAGTCCAGCTTTGGTACATTAGAAGCAACTCTGAAACTTAACCTAAGCGTTTTTCGAAGCTACTTTTTGGCTAACTTCTTATAGGAAGGTCTAGGAGCTCTGAAAATGAACGTGCGCGTCTTTCACTCTTCCCGAGGGACTTAGAAGAATTTTGTGATATTTTTTATTAAATGGTGTATAAGGGTATATATATAAATATATCTTATGCACTGTATATGAGCTGGCGATTTCTAAGTCTGTGGTTCCGAGAGGGGGTAACCAGGCTCACTAATAAAGGTCAAGCCACTTGGCTGCCAGAATGCCGTGCTTCAGCACAGACCAGAAAGGCATTGTGATAAGCGTATCCCCGGTATAGTCAGGGGTTAATGGGAGTCGTCCCCGTCCCCCCAGTATACGGCCAGAACCATGGACCCGGTACTTGTGGTTCGGACTCTCTCCAACCAGCCATAATGTTGTGAGAGTGAAATTATGTCTAAGTCCAGCTTTGGTACATTAGAAGCAACTCTGAAACTTAACCTAAGCGTTTTTCGAAGCTACTTTTTGGCTTACTTCTTATAGGAAGGTCTAGGAGCTCTGAAAATGAACGTGCGCGTCTTCCACTCTTCCCGAGGGACTTAGAAGAAATTTGTGATATTTTTTATTAAAATGGTGTATAAGGGTATATATACAGTATAAATATATTTTATGCACTGTATATGAGCTGGCGATTTCTAAGTCTGTGGTTCCGAGAGGGGGTAACCAGGCTCACTAATAAAGGTCAAGCCACTTGGCTGCCAGAATGCCCTGCTTCAGCACAGACCAGAAAGGCATTGTGATAAGCGTATCCCCGGTATAGTCAGGGGTTAATGGGAGTCGTCCCCGTCCCCCCAGTATACGGCCAGAACCATGGACCCGGTACTTGTGGTTCGGACTGTCTCCAACCAGCCATAATGTTGTGAGAGTGAAATTATGTCTAAGTCCAGCTTTGGTACATTAGAAGCAACTCTGAAACTTAACCTAAGCGTTTTTCGAAGCTACTTTTTGGCTAACTTCTTATAGGAAGGTCTAGGAGCTCTGAAAATGAACGTGCGCGTCTTTCACTCTTCCCGAGGGACTTAGAAGAATTTTGTGATATTTTTTATTAAAATGGTGTATAAGGGTATATATATAAATATATTTTATGCACTGTATATGAGCTGGCGATTTCTAAGTCTGTGGTTCCGAGAGGGGGTAACCAGGCTCACTAATAAAGGTCAAGCCACTTGGCTGCCAGAATGCCCTGCTTCAGCACAGACCAGAAAGGCATTGTGATAAGCGTATCCCCGGTATAGTCAGGGGTTAATGGGAGTCGTCCCCGTCCCCCCAGTATACGGC